>NC_088218.1:5483293-5565793 GCF_036934945.1 Oncorhynchus masou masou | reverse complement strand
CACACACAGAAGAGAAGAGATCCTTCAGAACACACACACACACAGAGAAGAGATCCTTCAGAACACACACACACACACAGAAGAGAAGAGATCCTTCAGAACACACACACACACACAGAAGAGAAGAGATCCTTCAGAACACACACACACACAGAAGAGAAGAGATCCTTCAGAACACACACACAGAAGAGAAGAGATCCTTCAGAACACACACACACACACAGAAGAGATCCTTCAGAACACACACACACACAGAAGAGAAGAGATCCTTCAGAACACACACACACAGAAGAGAAGAGATCCTTCAGAACACACACACACAGAAGAGATCCTTCAGAACACACACACACAGAAGAGAAGAGATCCTTCAGAACACACACACACAGAAGAGAAGAGATCCTTCAGAACACACACACACAGAAGAGATCCTTCAGAAGATCCTTCAGAAGAGAAGAGATCAGAACACACACACAGAAGAGATCCTTCAGAAGATCCTTCAGAACACACTGAGGCTTTATTTACTGAACATGATATTAAAGACCTTGCTCAGGGCCATTGCTGAAAGAGGTTTATATTACAATAAAAGCTATTGTATAAAGTTTAGGACAAAGATAGAGGAGGAGGAGAAGAAATGCAAGGAGAAAGACAACAGGTTGGTATAATAGATTTGGAGATAAGTGAGGAGTTGAGGAGATAAGTGGGGTTAAGAGGTAAGGAGGCGAGGAGGCGAGGAGATAAGTGGGGTCAAGAGGATAAGGAAGTGAGGAGATAGGTGAGGTTAGGAGGATGTGAGGAGAGAAGTGAGGTTAGGAGGATAAGGAGGTGAGGAGATGGAGATACATGGGGCTAGGAGGATAAGGAGGTGAGGAGATGAGGAGGTGAGGAGATGAGGAGGTGAGGGAGATACATGGGGCTAGGAGGATAAGGAGGTGAGGAGATGAGGAGGTGAGGAGATGAGGAGGTGAGGGAGATACATGGGGCTAGGAGGATAAGGAGGTGAATGGGGTTAGGAGGATAAGGGGGTGAGGTGAGGGAGATACATGGGGCTAGGAGGATAAGGAGGTGAGGTGGTGAGGAGGTGAGGGAGATATATGGGGCTAGGAGGATAAGGAGGTGAGGTGGTGAGGTGGTGAGGGAGATACATGGGGCTAGGAGGATAAGGAGGTGAGGAGGTGAGGTGGTGAGGGAGATACATGGGGCTAGGAGGATAAGGAGGTGAGGAGATGAGGAGGTAAGGGAGATACATGGGGCTAGGAGGATAAGGAGGTGAGGAGATGAGGAGGTGAGGGAGATACATGGGGCTAGGAGGATAAGGAGGTGAATGGGGTTAGGAGGATAAGGGGGTGAGGTGAGGGAGATACATGGGGCTAGGAGGATAAGGAGGTGAGGTGGTGAGGAGGTGAGGGAGATATATGGGGCTAGGAGGATAAGGAGGTGAGGTGGTGAGGTGGTGAGGGAGATACATGGGGCTAGGAGGATAAGGAGGTGAGGAGATGAGGAGGTAAGGGAGATACATGGGGCTAGGAGGATAAGGAGGTGAGGAGATGAGGAGGTGAAGGAGATACATGGGGATAGGAGGATAAGGAGGTGAGGAGATACATGGGGCTAAGAGGATAAGGAGGTGAGGGAGATACATGGGGAAAGGAGGATAAGGGGGTGAGGTGGTGAGGGAGATACATGGGGCTAGGAGGATAAGGAGGTGAGGTGGTGAGGTGAGGGGGATACATGGGGATAGGAGGATAAGGAGATGAGGAGGTGAGGGAGATACATGGGGCTAGGAGGATAAGGAGGTGAGGTGGTGAGGTGAGGGAGATACATGGGGCTAGGAGGATAAGGAGGTGAGGAGATGAGGAGGTGAGGGAGATACAAGGGGATAGGAGGATAAGGAGGTGAGGAGGTGAGGGAGATACATGGGGCTAGGAGGATAAGGAGGTAGGTGATGAGGAGGTGAGGGAGATACATGGGGCTAGGAGGATAAGGAGGTGAGGTGGTGAGGTGAGGGAGATACATGGGGCTCGGAGGATAAGGAGGTGAGGTGATGAGGAGGTGAGGGAGATACATGGGGCTAGGAGGATAAGGAGGTGAGGTGGTGAGGTGAGGAGATACATGGGGCTCGGAGGATAAGAGGTGAGGTGATGAGGAGGTGGGGAGATATGGGGCTAGGAGGATAAGGAGGTGAGGTGGTGAGGTGAGGGAGATACATGGGGCTAGGAGGATAAGGAGGTGAGGAGATGAGGAGGTGAGGGAGATACAAGGGATAGGAGGATAAGGAGGTGGGGCTGAGGAGATACATGGGGCTAGGAGGATAAGGAGGTAGGTGATGAGGAGGTGAGGGAGATACATGGGGCTAGGAGGATAAGGAGGTGAGGTGGTGAGGTGAGGGAGATACATTGGGCTAGTGGGATAAGGAGGTGAGGTGGTGAGGGAGATACATGGGGCTAGGAGGATAAGGAGGTGTGGTGATGAGGAGGTGAGGGAGATACATGGGGCTAGGAGGATAAGGAGGTGAGGAGATGAGGAGGTGAGGGAGATACATGGGGCTAGGAGGATAAGGAGGTGAGGAGATGAGGGAGATACATGGGGCTCGGAGGATAAGGAGGTGAGGTGGTGAGGGAGATACTTGGGGCTAGGAGGATAAGGAGGTGAGGTGGTGAGGGAGATACATGGGGCTAGGAGGATAAGGAGGTGTGGTGAGAGGAGGTGAGGGAGATACATGGGGCTAGGAGGATAAGGAGGTGAGGAGATGAGGAGGTGAGGGAGATACATGGGGCTAGGAGGATAAGGAGGTGAGGTGGTGAGGGAGATACATGGGGCTAGGAGGATAAGGAGGTGTGGTGATGAGGAGGTGAGGGAGATACATGGGGCTAGGAGGATAAGGAGGTGAGGAGATGAGGAGGTGAGGGAGATACATGGGGCTAGGAGGATAAGGAGGTGAGGAGATGAGGGAGATACATGGGGCTCGGAGGATAAGGAGGTGAGGAGATGAGGAGGTGAGGGAGATACGTGGGGCTAGGAGGATAAGGAGGTGAGGAAGATACGTGAGGCTAGGAGGATAAGGAGGTGAGGAGGTGAAGGGGGTTAGGTTGGTAAGTCCAGGAGGATAATGATGACATTACTGACCAGCTCGTGACCTGCCAGTCCCTCCAGCAGCTCCAGCAGGCGACGGCCATCACACAGGTCGGTGAAGAGGTCCTGGATGGGGGGCTTCCCTGCCTGAGGAAACAGGGCACAACACATCACTACAGGATACACAGGAACGATGTCAGTTCAGATCCTGAGCAGAGCAAGACAAAATGGGAGATGTGCTGGGTTTTCTGGTTTCAGACCCGAGGTACCATAATATCCTGTCGTTGTGCCTTTGAGCAAGGTCAACCCATCATGACACTCTGACAGACATATCTCCAATACTAACACAGAGAGACATATCTCCAATACTAACACAGAGAGACATATCTCCAATACTAACACTGAGAGAAGACATATCTCCAAACTGACACAGAGAGACATAGCTCCAATACTAACACAGAGAGAAGACATATATCCAATACTAACACTGAGAGAAGACATATCTCCAACACTAACACAGAGAGAAGACATATATCCAATACTAACACTGAGAGAAGACATATCTCCAATACTAACACAGAGAGAAGACATATCTCCAATACTAACACAGAGAGAAGACATATCTCCAATACTAACACTGAGAGAAGATATATCTCCAAACTGACACAGAGAGACATATCTCCAATACTAACACTGAGAGAAGACATATCTCCAATATTAACACTGAGAGAAGACATATATCCAATACTAACACTGAGAGACGACATATCTCCAACACTAACACAGAGAGAAGACATATATCCAATACTAACACAGAGAAACATATCTCCAATACTAACACAGAGAGAAGACATATCTCCAACTATGACACAGAGAGACAAATCTCCAATACTGACACAGAGAGACAAATCTCCAATACTGACACAGAGAGACAAATCTCCAATACTGACACAGAGAGACAAATCTCCAATACTAACACAGAGAGACAAATCTCCAATACTAACACAGAGAGACAAATCCCCAATACTAACACAGAGAGACATATCTCCAATACTAACACAGAGAGACATATCTCCAACACTAACACAGAGAGAAGATGTAGCTACAGTCAGTTATCTAATCTAGTATGAAGGGTGTACTGGTGGTATCTATATAGGGGCAGGTTAACCTCTGAAGTCCTGCTCTGTGATAAATGTCTTCTGCTGCAGACTTCATAATAACTTCCAGGTCGTTGTTTTATGCAAATCAAAATGAAAAGACTGAAACATCATGTTTTTCCAGCAAAATCATCTTTCATTTCACAAGTATTCCCAGTCAGAGGGTAAAGTACGTCTGTCTCCTAAATAGCATCCTCTTCCCTATATAGTGCACTAGTTTTGACTACAGTGCTATGGGCCCTGGTCGAAAGTAGTGCACTATATAGGGAATAGGGTGCCATTTGGAACGCATGCTGTGATGTCATGAATATAAGCGTTCCCTCATCTCCAAGCCTATTCTCTACACTGTACTGCTACAGATGTAGGGTCTTTCATTTGACCTGTACTGTCACAGCTAAATAATCCTGCAGCAACAGGATTTGAATGTTTAGTCCATAATGTTGCTTGATGGAGGTGAGGCTGTTAATATGACCGTGTGTTGGTTTCCAGTACATTTATGTAAATCACAAAGCTCATCTGCATTCCCTGCGATGCAGTAAAATTATCAACAACAAAAGAGAGATCCAATTAAGATTATACATCTGTACTTATCATGTCTGCTAAGACTGCCAAGTCTATGTTTCTGCTCTGGTTTGGAATCAGATCCAAAGTGAATATTACTTCACTGTCTGAAACAGTAGCGAATCTGAGTGATTCAGTGTGGATTTCAGGCTCGCGCTGTTCAATTCTACAGTTCACAGTTCTCTTCGTGGCTCTGTCTGTCTGTCTGTCTGTCTGTCTGTCTGTCTGTCTGTCTGTCTGTCTGTATGTCTCTCTGTCTGTCTCCATCCATCTTGCCACCTCTCCACATCCCTCCCTCCTCTGCCTCTCCCCCTCCCTCCCTCCTCTGCCTCTCCCGTCTCTCTCTCTCTCTCTCTCTCCTCTGCCTCTCCCCCTCTCTCTCTCCCTCCCTCCTCTGCCTCTCCCCCTCTCTCTCTCCCTCCCTCCTCTGCCTCTCCATATCTCTCCTCTCCCTACCCCTCCCTCTCTCCTCCCCTCCCTCCTCTCCCTCTCCCCCTCCCTCCCTCCTCTGCCTCTCCCCTCTCCTCTCTCCCTCTCTCCCTCCCATCTGCCTCTCCCCCTCCCTCTCTACTCCCTCCCTCCCCCCCTCCTCTGCCTCTCCCCCTCCTCTCTCCTCCATCTCCCTCCCTCTGCCTCTCCCCCCCTCCTCCCTCTCTCCATATCTCTCCCCTCCTCTGCCTCTCCCCCCTCTCTCTCCCTCCCTCCTCTGCCTCTCCCCCTCTCTCTCTCCCTCCCTCCCTCCTCTCCCTCTCCCCTCCCTCCCTCTCCACTCTCTCCTCCCTCCCTCCCTCCCTCCTCTCCTCCCTCTCTCTCCCCCCCTCCCTCTCTGCCTCTCCCCCTCTCTCCCTCTCTCTCTCCCCCTCCCTCCCTCTCCCTCCCTCTCCCTCCCTCTGCCTCTCCCCCTCTCCCTCCCTCTCTCCCTCTCTCCCTCCCTCCTCTGCCTCCTCCCTCCCTCTCTCTCTCCCTCCCTCCCTACCTCCCTCCCTCTCCATATCTCTCCCTCCCTACCTTTCTACTTCCCTCCCTCCCTCTCTTCCAGTCTGTTTTTTATGTTAGGATTATCTCTAGGCAGTCTGTCCACGGCCGTGCCCTTGGGTTGGCACGCTGGCTTTACCCCTTTGAGCCCGACCCCCTCCTGCCCCCTAGTGTGTGTGTGTGTGTGTGTGTGTGTGTGTGTGTGTGTGTGTGTGTGTGTGTGTGTCGCCCCATGCCTCTTCCAGTGACTCAATAAAGGCCTCGGTCTCCAGACAGACCACAATGCCTTGGGGGCGGCGAATTGATTTCCTTAGAAAAGATGAGCCTATTGCCACATCTGAACTCTGACAAAAACAGGGAGAGTGGGAGGGGACTGTTAATGAGGTTTGGAGAGAATGGACACCATGTTTTCTCTCTTTCTCTCTCTCTGTCATCCACTCTCTCTCTGTCTTCCACTCTCTCTCTGTCTTCCACTCTCTCTCTGTCTTCCACTCTCTCTCTGTCTTCCACTCTCTCTCTGTCTTCCACTCTCTCTCTGTCTTCCACTCTCTCTCTGTCTTCCACTCTCTCTCTGTCTTCCACTCTCTCTCTGTCTTCCACTCTCTCTCTGTCTTCCACTCTCTGTCTTCCACTCTCTGTCTTCCACTCTCTGTCTTCCACTCTCTGTCTTCCACTCTCTGTCTTCCACTCTCTGTCTTCCACTCTCTGTCATCCACTCTCTCTGCTTCCACTCTCTCTGCTTCCACTCTCTCTGCTTCCACTCTCTCTGCTTCCACTCTCTCTCTCTGTCCCTTTCTCTCTGTCTTCCACTCTCTCTGTCTTCCACTCTCTGTCTTCCACCTTCTCTGTCATCCACTCTCTGTCTTACACTTTCTCTGTCATCCTCTCTCTGTCTTCCACTCTCTCTGTCATCCACTCTCTCTGTCATCCACTCTCTCTGTCATCCACTCTCTCTGTCATCCACTCTCTCTGTCATCCACTCTCTCTGTCATCCACTCTCTCTGTCATCCACTCTCTCTGTCATCCACTCTCTCTGTCATCCACACTCTCTGTCATCCACACTCTCTGGCTTCCACTCTCTGGCTTCCACTCTCTGGCTTCCACTCTCTGGCTTCCACTCTCTGGCATCCACTCTCTGTCATCCACTCTCTGTCATCCACTCTCTGTCATCCACTCTCTGTCATCCACTCTCTGTCATCCACTCTCTCTGTCTTCCACTCTCTCTCTCTGTCCCTTTCTCTCTGCTTTCACTCTCTGTCTCAAAGCAATCTATATTATACACACTGCAATCTATATTACACACACACACACTGCAATATATATTATAAACACTGCAATCTATATTACATACACTGCATTCTATATTACATACACACTGCAATCTATATTACACACACTGCATTCTATATTACACACACTGCAATCTATATCACACACACACACTACAATCTATATTACACACACTGAAATCTACATTACATACACACTGCAATCTATATTATACAAACACTGCAATCTATATTACACACTAGAGGTCGACCGATTATGATTTTTCAACGCTGATACCGATACCGATTATTGGAGGACCAAAAAAGCCGATACCGATTAATCGGACAATTTAAAAAAAAAATGTATTTGTAATAATGACAATTACAACAATACTGAATGAACACTTATTTTAACTTCATATGATACATCAATAAAATCAATTTAGCCTCAAGTAAATAATGAAATATGTTCAATTTGGTTTAAATAATGCAAAAACAAAGTGTTGGAGAAGAAAGTAAAAGTGCAAGATGTGCCATGTAAGAAAGCAAACGTTTAAGTTCCTTGCTCAGGACATGAGAACATATGAAAGCTGGTGGTTCCTTTTAACATGAGTCTTCAAAATTCCCAGGTACGAAGTTTTAGGTTGTAGTTATTATAGGAATTGTAGGACTATTTCCCTCTATACCATTTGTATTTCATTAACCTTTGACTATTAGATGTTCTTATAGGCACTTTAGTATTGCCAGTGAAACAGTATTAGTTGCCAGTGTAACAGTATTAGTATTGCCAGTGTAACAGTATTAGTATTGCCAGTGTAACAGTATTAGTATTGCCAGTGTAACAGTAGTAGTTGCCAGTGTAACAGTATTAGTATTGCCAGGGTAACAGTATTAGTTGCCAGTGTGACAGTATTAGTATTGCCAGTGTAACAGTATTAGTATTGCCAGTGTAACAGTATTAGTTGCCAGTGTGACAGTATTAGTATTGCCAGTGTGACAGTATTAGTATTGCCAGTGTAACAGTATTAGTTGTCAGTGTAACAGTATTTGTATTGCCAGTGTAATAGTATTAGTTGCCAGTGTAACAGTATTAGTTGCCAGTGTAACAGTATTAGTATTGCCAGTGTAACAGTATTAGTATTGCCAGTGTAACAGTATTAGTATTGCCAGTGTAACAGTATTAGTTGCCAGTGTAACAGTATTAGTATTGCCAGTGTGACAGTATTAGTTACCAGTGTGACAGTATTAGTATTGCCAGTGTAACAGTATTAGTATTGCCAGTGTAACAGTATTAGTTGCCAGTGTAACAGTATTAGTATTGCCAGTGTAACAGTATTAGTTGCCAGTGTAACAGTATTAGTATTGCCAGTGTAACAGTATTAGTATTGCCAGTGTAACAGTATTAGTATTACCAGTGTAACAGTATTAGTTGCCAGTGTGACAGTATCAGTATTGCCAGTGTAACAGTATTAGTATTGCCAGTGTAACAGTATTAGTTGCCAGTGTAACAGTATTAGTATTGCCAGTGTAACAGTATTAGTTGCCAGTGTAACAGTATTAGTTGCCAGTGTAACAGTATTAGTATTGCCAGTGTAACAGTATTAGTTGCCAGTGTAACAGTATTAGTATTGCCAGTGTAACAGTATCAGTATTGCCAGTGTAACAGTATTAGTATTGCCAGTGTAACAGTATTAGTATTACCAGTGTAACAGTATTAGTTGCCAGTGTAACAGTATTAGTTGCCAGTGTAACAGTATTAGTATTGCCAGTGTAACAGTATTAGTTGCCAGTGTAACAGTATTAGTATTGCCAGTGTAACAGTATCAGTATTGCCAGTGTAACAGTATTAGTATTGCCAGTGTAACAGTATTAGTATTACCAGTGTAACAGTATTAGTATTGCCAGTGTAACAGTATTAGTATTGCCAGTGTAACAGTATTAGTTGCCAGTGTAACAGTATTAGTTGCCAGTGTAACAGTATTAGTATTACCAGTGTAACAGTATTAGTATTGCCAGTGTAACAGTATTAGTTGCCAGTGTAACAGTATTAGTATTGCCAGTGTAACAGTATTAGTATTGCCAGTGTAACAGTATTAGTATTACCAGTGTAACAGTATTAGTTGCCAGTGTGACAGTATTAGTATTGCCAGTGTAACAGTATTAGTATTGCCAGTGTAACAGTATTAGTTGCCAGTGTAACAGTATTAGTATTGCCAGTGTAACAGTATTAGTATTGCCAGTGTAACAGTATTAGTTGCCAGTGTAACAGTATTAGTATTGTCAGTGTAACAGTATTAGTATTGCCAGTGTAACAGTATTAGTATTGCCAGTGTAACAGTATTAGTTGCCAGTGTAACAGTATTAGTTGCCAGTGTAACAGTATTAGTATTGCCAGTGTAACAGTATTAGTATTGCCAGTGTAACAGTATTAGTATTGCCAGTGTAACAGTATTAGTATTGCCAGTGTAACAGTATTAGTATTGCCAGTGTAACAGTATTAGTTGCCAGTGTAACAGTATTAGTATTGCCAGTGTAACAGTATTAGTATTGCCAGTGTGACAGTATTAGTATTGCCAGTGTAACAGTATTAGTTGCCAGTGTAACAGTATTAGTATTGCCAGTGTAACAGTATTAGTATTGCCAGTGTAACAGTATTAGTATTACCAGTGTAACAGTATTAGTATTGCCAGTGTAACAGTATTAGTATTACCAGTGTAACAGTATTAGTATTGCCAGTGAAACAGTATTAGTTGCCAGTGTAACAGTATTAGTATTGCCAGTGTAACAGTATTAGTATTGCCAGTGTAACAGTATTAGTATTGGCCGTGTAACAGTATTAGTATTGCCAGTGTAACAGTATTAGTATTGCCAGTGTAACAGTATTAGTGTTGCCAGTGTAACAGTATTAGTTGCCAGTGTAACAGTATTAGTTGCCAGTGTAACAGTATTAGTTGCCAGTGTAACAATATTAGTATTGCCAGTGTAACAGTATTAGTATTGCCAGTGTAACAGTATTAGTATTGCCAGTGTAACAGTATTAGTATTGCCAGTGAACAGTATTAGTATTGCCAGTGTAACAGTATTAGTTGCCAGTGTAACAGTATTAGTTGCCAGTGTAACAGTATTAGTATTGCCAGTGTAACAGTATTAGTATTGCCAGTGAACAGTATTAGTATTGCCAGTGTAACAATATTAGTATTACCAGTGTAACAGTATTAGTATTGCCAGTGTAACAGTATTAGTATTGCCAGTGTAACAGTATTAGTATTGCCAGTGTAACAGTATTAGTATTGCCAGTGTAACAGTATTAGTTGCCAGTGTAACAGTATTAGTTGCCAGTGTAACAGTATTAGTTGCCAGTGTAACAGTATTAGTATTGCCAGTGTAACAGTATTAGTTGCCAGTGTAACAGTATTAGTTGCCAGTGTAACAGTATTAGTTGCCAGTGTAACAGTATTAGTATTGCCAGTGTAACAGTATTAGTATTGCCAGTGTAACAGTATTAGTATTGCCAGTGTAACAGTATTAGTATTGCCAGTGTAACAGTATTAGTTGCCAGTGTAACAGTATTAGTTGCCAGTGTAACAGTATTAGTATTGCCAGTGTAACAGTATTAGTATTGCCAGTGTAACAGTATTAGTATTGCCAGTGTGACAGTATTAGTATTGCCAGTGTAACAGTATTAGTATTGCCAGTGTAACAGTATTAGTATTGCCAGTGTAACAGTATTAGTTGCCAGTGTAACAGTATTAGTATTGCCAGTGTAACAGTATTAGTATTGCCAGTGTAACAGTATTAGTATTGCCAGTGTAACAGTATTAGTTGCCAGTGTAACAATATTAGTATTACCAGTGTAACAGTATTAGTATTGCCAGTGTGATTTGATTTGATTTTGATTGATCTATATTGCATACACACTGCAATCTATATTATACACACACTGCAATCTATATTGCACACACACTGCAATCTATATTGCACACACACTGCAATCTATATTACACACACTGCAATCTATATTACACACACTGCAATCTATATTACACACACAAACTGCAATCTATATTACACACACTGCAATCTATATTACACACACTACAATCTATATTATACACACACACACACACACACACACACACACACACTACACACTACAATCTATACTACACACACTGCAATCTATATCACACACACACACACACACACGAACACACAGCAATCTATATTACACACACTGCAATCTATATCACACACACACTAGAATTTATACTACACACACTGCAATCTATATCACACACACACTAGAATTTATACTACACACACTGCAATCTATATTATACACACACAGCAATCTCTTTTCTGTCCATTTCAAATGCAAGCATATGTTCTCTCATTATACATAAACACAGACACACACACCCACTCACTCAAGGGGTTTTGTTACCAGGGGGATAACAGTGGGAGTGTGGCAGATTCTATCTCCTTCTCTTTTCCTCTCTTGTTTCCTGTCTCAAATTCTCCCCGATTATCACTTTCATCCTTCTGTCTCTCTTTCTGCCCCTCATCTGAACTCTTCCCTCCTCTATTCCTCCTTCCCTCATTCCTCCTCTCCTCTTCCCTTTCACTATCATCTCCTCTCCTCTCCTCTACTCTCCTCTACTCTCCTCTCCGTGTGTCTGTCTGTCTGTCTGCTGCCCCCGTCTGCCTTAATCTCCAGGCGGGAGATGAGACTGCCGTTCAATAGATTCCTCCACACCACACCTGAGCCCTGGTCGGCATGGTAACAGCACACCTCCAGCCTCCCCTAATCAAGATGGAAAATAACGGAATGTGTCTCTCTAGGTTTTTGGGGGATGCTAAGGATGTCACACAGAGATACACACCCATACAGACAGACACACTGATATAGACACGCACACTCAAAGACACACACACACTCATATAGACACACACTCATACACACACACACACTCATACCTAGAGGCACACACTCATACAGACAGACAGGCACACATCTAGACAGACACACATCTAGACAGACACACATCTAGACAGACATCTAGACAGACACAAATCTAGACAGACACACATCTAGACAGACACACATCTAGACAGACACACATCTAGACAGACATACATTTAGACAGACATACATTTAGACACACATCTAGACAGACATGTAGACAGACACACATCTAGGCAGACACACATCTAGACAGACACACATTTGGGGCGGCAGGGTAGCCTAGTGGTTAGAGCGTTGGACTAGTAACCGGAAGGTTGCGAGTTCAAACCCCCGAGCTGACAAGGTACAAATCTGTCGTTCTGCCCCTGGACAGGCAGTTAACCCACTGTTCCTAGGCCATCATTGAAAATAATTTGTTCTTAACTGACTTGCCTAGTTAAATAAAGGTTAAATAAATAAATACAAATCTAGACAGACACACATCCAGACAGACACACATATAGACAGACATCTAGACAGACACACATCCATCCACATGTAGACCAGTGTTTCCAACCTGTGGTCCAATAACAGACACATGTAGACCAGTGTTTCCAACCTGTGGTCCAATAACAGACACATGTAGACCAGTGTTTCCAACCTGTGGTCCAATAACAGACACATGTAGACCAGTGTTTCCAACCTGTGGTCCAATAAGAGACACAGGTCCATCTACATATAGACCAGTGTTTCCAACCTGTGGTCCAATAACAGACACACGTCCATCCACATGTAGACCAGTGTTTCCAACATGTGGTCCAATAAGAGACACAGGTCCATCTACATATAGACCAGTGTTTCCAACCTGTGGTCCAATAACAGACACACGTCCATCCACATGTAGACCAGTGTTTCCAACCTGTGGTCCAATAAGAGACACATGTAGACCAGTGTTTCCAACCTGTGGTCCAATAACAGACACACGTCCATCCACATGTAGACCAGTGTTTCCAACCTGTGGTCCAATAACAGACACACATCCATCCACATGTAGACCAGTGTTTCCAACCTGTGGTCCAATAAGAGACACAGGTCCATCCACATGTAGACCAGTGTTTCCAACCTGTGGTCCAATAACAGACACACATCCATCCACATGTAGACCAGTGTTTCCAACCTGTGGTCCAATAACAGACAGATATCTAGACAGACACACATATAGACAGACAGACACACATCCATCCACATGTAGACCAATAACAGACACAGGTCCATCCACATGTAGACCTGCAACGAAAACATGCAGACTCTCCTTCACTGCAGCCGAGGTGAGTAAAACATTTAAACGTGTTAACCCTCGCAAGGCTGCAGGCCCAGACGGCATCACCAGAGCATGCGCAGACCAGCTGGCTGGTGTGTTTTACGGACATATTCAATCAATCCCTATCCCAGTCTGCTGTTCCCACATGCTTCAAGAGGGCCACCATTGTTCCTGTTCCCAAGAAAGCTAAGGTAACTGAGCTAAACACCTCTACATGAAGTGCTTTGAGAGACTAGTCAAGGACCATATCACCTCCACCCTACCTGACACCCTAGACCCACTCCAATTTGCTTACCGCCCAAATAGGTCCACAGACGATGCAATCTCAAACACAACACACTGCCATAACTCATCTGGACAAGAGGAATACCTATGTGAGAATGCTGTTCGGCATTTAACACCATAGTACCCTCCAAGCTCGTCATCAAGCTAGACCAGTGTTTCCAACCTGTGGTCCAATAAGATACACAGGTCCATCCACATGTAGACCAGTGTTTCCAACCTGTGGTCCAATAAGAGACACAGGTCCATCCACATGTAGACCAGTGTTTCCAACCTGTGGTCCAATAACAGACACACATCCATCCACATGTAGACCAGTGTTTCCAACCTGTGGTCCAATAAGAGACACAGGTCCATCCACATGTAGACCAGTGTTTCCAACCTGTGGTCCAATAAGAGACACAGGTCCATCCACATGTAGACCAGTGTTTCCAACCTGTGGTCCAATAAGAGACACAGGTCCATCCACATGTAGACCAGTGTTTCCAACCTGTGGTCCAATAAGAGAAACACATCCATCCACATGTAGACCAGTGTTTCCAACCTGTGGTCCAATAAGAGACACACATCCATCCACATGTAGACCAGTGTTTCCAACCTGTGGTCCAATAAGAGACACAGGTCCATCCACATGTAGACCAGTGTTTCCAACCTGTGGTCCAATAATAGACACACATCCATCCACATGTAGACCAGTGTTTCCAACCTGTGGTCCAATAAGAGACACATAATCCACATGTAGACCAGTGTTTCCAACCTGTGGTCAATAAGAGACACAGGTCCATCCACATGTAGACCAGTGTTTCCAACCTGTGGTCCAATAAGAGACACACATCCATCCACATGTAGACCAGTGTTTCCAACCTGTGGTCCAATAACAGACACACATCCATCCACATGTAGACCAGTGTTTCCAACCTGTGGTCCAATAAGAGACACAGGTCCATCCACATGTAGACCAGTGTTCCCAATCTGTAGTCCAATAATAGACACACATCCATCCACATGTAGACCAGTGTTTCCAACCTGTGGTCCAATAATAGACACACATCCATCCACATGTAGACCAGTGTTTCCAACCTGTGGTCCAATAACAGACACACATCCATCCACATGTAGACCAGTGTTTCCAACCTGTGGTCCAATAAGAGACACACATCCATCCACATGTAGACCAGTGTTTCCAACCTGTGGTCCAATAATATCACATCCATCCACATGTAGACCAGTGTTTCCAACCTGTGGTCCAATAACAGACACACGTCCATCCACATGTAGACCAGTGTTCCAAATGTAACCTGTGTTTCCAACCTGTTATAATAAACACAGATCCATCCACATGTAGACCAGTGTTTCCAACCTGTGGTCCAATAAGAGACACAGGTCCATCCACATGTAGACCAGTGTTTCCAACCTGTGGTCCAATAACAGACACACGTCCATCCACATGTAGACCAGTGTTTCCAACCTGTGGTCCAATAACAGACACACGTCCATCCACATGTAGACCAGTGTTTCCAACCTGTGGTCCAATAACAGACACACGTCCATCCACATGTAGACCAGTGTTTTCAACCTGTGGTCCAATAAGAGACACAGGTCCATCCACATGTAGACCAGTGTTTCCAACCTGTGGTCCAATAAGAGACACATGTAGACCAGTGTTTCCAACCTGTGGTCCAATAAGAGACACATGTAGACCAGTGTTTCCAACCTGTGGTCCAATAAGAGACACATGTAGACCAGTGTTTTCAACCTGTGGTCCAATAAGAGACACATGTAGACCAGTGTTTCCAACCTGTGGTCCAATAACAGACACAGGTAAATCCACATGTAGACCAGTGTTTCCAACCTGTGGTCCAATAAGAGACACAGGTCCATCCACATGTAGACCAGTGTTTCCAATCTGTAGTCCAATAATAGACACATGTAGACCAGTGTTTCCAACCTGTGGTCCAATTACAGTGGGAGCATTAAGTGTATTATAAGACATGTTAATATGACTTCTCACAATGCAAACTGTTAATAATAATAATACATTTATAAATTGTTACATTTACTGATAAAATGGACCAAATTTGACCACCAAGATGTTTGATGTAAAAAACAAATGTGACTCTGCGAATGGTGATCCTCACCAGCTGTAAACGGTGGTTTGGTGGTCCCCAGAACGGAAAATGTTGGCAACACACAGGTACACACACTGACAGACACATTATCCCCATGAAGACAGACAGGTACACACTAACATTATCCACATGAAGACAGACAGGTACACACTAACATTATCCCCATGAAGACAGACAGGTACACACTAACAGACACATTATCCACATGAAGACAGACAGGTACACACTAACATTATCCACATGAAGACAGACAGGTACACACTAACATTATCCACATGAAGACAGACAGGTACACACTAACATTATCCACATGAAGACAGACAGGTACACACTAACATTATCCACATGAAGACAGACAGGTACACACAACATTATCCACATGAAGACAGACAGGTACACACTAACATTATCCACATGAAGACAGACAGGTACACACTAACATTATCCACATGAAGACAGACAGGTACACACTAACATTATCCACATGAAGACAGACAGGTACACACTAACAGACACATTATCCACATGAAGACAGACAGGTACACACTAACAGACACATTATCCACATGAAGACAGACAGGTACACACTAACAGACACATTATCCACATGAAGACAGACAGGTACACACTAACATTATCCACATGAAGACAGACATTTCATCCTGGTCACTGACATGTTAACACACACACACACACACACACACGGGCAGGAAGGTAAGCACACACACAGGCAGACGTACACACACACCCTCCTCACTCTATTCACAGTGACAACCACCAGTAATAACTAACCACTGTGTCACAGAACATCTCAATCTACAGGAAGATTTCTCCATCACCATCATCACCATTACCATCACCATCATCATCACCATCATCATCATCACCATCATCATCATTACCATCATCACCATCACCATCATCACCATCATGGCTCCATCAGCTGCTTCTAATCCCAGCTCCATCATGGTTCCACCATGACTATTATCTAGTCATTGATTGGTCAGGAGAATGGCTTGGGGACTCCGGTCTAAAGTAGTGCACTAAATAGGGAACAGGGTTCTATAGGACTCTGGTCTAAAGTAGTGCACTAAATAGGGAACAGGGTTCTATAGGACTCTGGTCTAAAGTAGTACACTAAATAGGGAACAGGGTTCTATAGGACTCTGATCTAAAGTAGTGCACTAAATAGGGAACAGGGTTCTATAGGACTCCGGTCTAAAGTAGTGTACTAAATAGGGAACAGGGTTCTATAGGACTCCGGTCTAAAGTAGTGTACTAAATAGGGTACAGGGTTCTATAGGACTCCGGTCTAAAGTAGTGTACTAAATAGGGAACAGGGTTCTATAGGACTCTGGTCTAAAGTAGTGCACTAAATAGGGTACAGGGTTCTATAGGACTCTGGTCTAAAGTAGTGTACTAAATAGGGAACAGGGTTCTATAGGACTCCGGTCTAAAGTAGTGTACTAAATAGGGAACAGGGTTCTATAGGACTCTGGTCTAAAGTAGTGCACTAAATAGGGAACAGGATTCTATAGGACTCTGATCTAAAGTAGTGCACTTTAGATCAGAGTCCTATAGAGGTGGATGCGTTCATCCACCTCTGGCCTGCTCGCCTCCCTACCACTGATGAAGTACAGTTCCCGCTCAGCCCAGTCAAAACTGTTCGCTGCTCTGGCCCCCCAATGGTGGAACAAACTCCCTCAGACGCCAGGACAGCGGAGTCAATCACCACCTTCCGGAGAAACCTGAAACCCCACCTCTTCCAAGGAATACCTAGGATAGATAAAGCAAGCCTTCTCACCCCCCCTTAAATGATTTAGATGCACTATTGTAAAGTGGCTGTTCCACTGATGTCAGAAGGTGAATTCACCAATTTGTAAGTCGCTCTGGATAAGAGCGTCTGCTAAATGACTTAAATGTAAATGTTAAATGAATAGGGTGCCATTTCAGATGCAGGATGCGTAATTGAATTACTCTTCATTCATGGAGAAGCACTGCCTTTTCAATCATTCTAGACATGTCTCTCAATGTGAATGGTCTGAGGCTAAGCTGATGTTATTGTCTGCAGGTCAACTTGCCCTGTGGAGGTCCAATAATTCTATTCTACTGGAAAAGTTCATATTGACTTCAACTGTGCTGGTCTGGGAGAAACCACAACAGAACAATAACTAAGTCCTATATTGTTACTAGGTGGTCTGAGAGAAACTAAATGAAACTGAAATGAAAATCTATTGTTTTGTTCAAACATTATAGTGCACTACTTTAGGCCAGAGCCCTATGGGGGTAGTGCACTACTTTAGACCAGAGCCCTATGGGGTAGTGCACTACAGAGACCAGAGCTCTATGGGGTAGTGCACTACTTTAGACCAGAGCCCTATGGGGTAGTGCACTACTTTAGACCAGAGCCCACCAGGTAATGCACTACTTTAGACCAGAGCCCTATGGGGTAGTGCACTACTTTAGACCAGAGCCCCATGGGGTAGTGCACTACTTTAGACCAGAGCCCTATGGGTCCAGTGCACTACTTTAGACCAGAGCCCTATGGGGTTCCACTACTTTAGACCAGATCCCTATGGGGTCAGTGCACTACTTTAGACCAGATCCCTATGGGGTAGTGCACTAAATAGGGAACAGGGTTCTATAGGACTCTGGTCTAAAGTAGTGCACTAAATAGGGAACAGGGTTCTATAGGACTCCAGTCTAAAGTAGTGCACTAAATAGGGAACAGGGTTCTATAGGACTCTGGTCTAAAGTAGTGTACTAAATAGGGAACAGGGTTCTATAGGACTCCGGTCTAAAGTAGTGTACTAAATAGGGAACAGGGTTCTATAGGACTCTGGTCTAAAGTAGTGCACTAAATAGGGAACAGGGTTCTATAGGACTCTGATCTAAAGTAGTGCACTAAATAGGGAACAGGGTTCTATAGGACTCCGGTCTAAAGTAGTGTACTAAATAGGGAACAGGGTTCTATAGGACTCTGGTCTAAAGTAGTGTACTAAATAGGGAACAGGGTTCTATAGGACTCCGGTCAAAAGTAGTGTACTAAATAGGGAACAGGGTTCTATAGGACTCTGGTCTAAAGTAGTGTACTAAATAGGGAACAGGGTTCTATAGGACTCCGGTCTAAAGTAGTGTACTAAATAGGGAACAGGGTTCTATAGGACTCTGGTCTAAAGTAGTGTACTAAATAGGGAACAGGGTTCTATAGGACTCTGATCTAAAGTAGTGTACTAAATAAGGAACAGGGTTCTATAGGACTCTGGTCTAAAGTAGTGCACTAAATAGGGAATAGGGTGCCATTTCAGATGCAGGATGCGTAATTGAATTACTCTTCATTCATGGAGAAGCACTGCCTTTTCAATCATTCTAGACATGTCTCTCAATGTGAATGGTCTGAGGCTAAGCTGATGTTATTGTCTGCAGGTCAACTTGCCCTGTGGAGGTCGACTCTATTCTATTCTACTGGAAAAGTTCATATTGACTTCAACTGTGCTGGTCTGGGAGAAACCACAACAGAACAATAACTTAGTCCTATATTGTTACTAGGTGGTCTGAGAGAAACTAAATGAAACTGAAATGAAAATCTATTGTTTTGTTCAAACATTATAGTGCACTACTTTAGGCCAGAGCCCTATGGGGTAGTGCACTACTTTAGACCAGAGCCCTATGGGGTAGTGCACTACTTTAGACCAGAGCTCTATGGGGTAGTGCACTACTTTAGACCAGAGCCCTATGGGGTAGTGCACTACTTTAGACCAGAGCCCTATGGGGTAGTGCACTACTTTAGACCAGAGCCCTATGGGGTAGTGCACTACTTTAGACCAGATCCCTATGGGGTAGTGCACTACTTTAGACCAGATCCCTATGGGGTAGTGCACTACTTTAGACCAGAGCCCTATGGGGTAGTGCACTACTTTAGACCAGATCCCTATGGGGTAGTGCACTACTTTAGACCAGATCCCTATGGGGTAGTGCACTACTTTAGACCAGATCCCTATGGGGTAGTGCACTATAAAGGGAACAGGGTGCCATTTGGGACACAAGGCTGTCAGTTCATTTTCTCTCCAGCAGCCTGACAACACAGGTAGGTAGGAGGACAGCCTTCTGAATTGGCAAAACAAGAACAGAGCCAGACAGTCTGACGTGTGTGTGTGTGTGTGTGTGTGTGTGTGTGTGTGTGTGTGTGTGTGTGTGTGTGTGTGTGTGTGTGTGTGTGTGTGTGTGTGGTACCTTAGAAAACTGTGAGTTTATCCATTTTGAGAAAGTCTTCTTTTGAACGTCTTCTCTTTCATCTGCGAGGAAAAGACAACGACAAGATAAATGAACAGGATGGATGGAAGGAGTCTGGGATGAACTGGTTACAGTCTGACGTTAGGATTGTTTAACGATACTATACACACACAGAGACACACACAATGTCTCTCTCTCTCTCTCACACACACACAATGTCTCTCTCTCTCTCTCTCTCTCTCTCACACACACACAATCTCTCTCTCTCTCTCTCTCTCACACACAATGTCTCTCTCTCTCTCTCTCTCTCTCTCTCTCACACACACTATGTCTCTCTCTCCCTCACACACACACACACACACACACACACACACACACACACAATGTCTCTCTCTCTCTCTCTCTCTCTCTCTCCCTCCCTCTCTCTCACACACACAATGTCTCTCTCTCTCTCTCTCTCCCTCACACACACACACACACACACACACACAATGTCTCTCTCTCTCTCTCTCTCTCCCTCTCACACACACACACACAATGTCTCTCTCTCTCTCTCTCTCTCTCTCTCACACACACACACACACACACAATGTCTCTCTCTCTCTCTCTCCCTCTCACACACACAATGTCTCTCTCCCTCTCTCACACACACACAATGTCTCTCTCCCTCTCACACACACACACAATATGTCTCTCTCTCTCTCTCTCTCTCCCTCTCACACACACACACAATATCTCTCTCTCTCTCTCTCTCTCTCTCTCTCTCTCTCTCTCTCTCACAGTGGTGACTAGATTCATAAGACTTATGCAAGGCAGGTAGGCATAAACATGGGGTTACATCTACTCTTGTCCCAGCTGTAATACTGTGATAGCCACTACTACTCAGACACAGACCCACTGCCCCGCTGACAGCCATGTGCAGTGAGCAGTAGCAGCTGTCTCGCTGTATTCCGTTCTCTCACTGACCCTGGCTGCTAGACTCACTTGTACGAATAAATGCCAGGACATGTGTAGGTGGTGTGAATGTGAGGTATAGCCAGAAGCTGTAATACTTTAATAGCCAATCATAGCCAATCCTTCCCAATAGCACTAACACTATAACAGCCAATTGGGACCTTGTTGACAGCCCTATAAGGACCAGCTGAAGGGGAGTCGCCTGATGATTTAAACTGGGTTCTTCCCTTGATCCATGTTCACTGCAAACTTCAGTCTGAGACGGCCTTCGTTTAAGTCCTTTGTTGTGATGTCATAATGAAGGGTGTTGTACAAAACAAAGTCATCAGCAATTCACCTCTAACAAATCAGAGTACCACGTGTGTCCTGACTCTGGCTCAACCCATCGGTTTCTGGACCAATCAGAACAGTGTGTTTGCATTTCAGAAATTGTTGGGAAGGTCCTGGGATCCAGACTCATTGCTGGGGAGGTCCTGAGATCCAGACTCATTGAGGAGAAGAAACTACCATCTGTGGGCAAGGAGTTTGGGTAGCCAGGCAAGAAGGGGACTGGATGGTGATACTGAAATCTGCTGGTTAACAACACGACTGAGACCTGCTGGTTAACAATAAGACAGAGACCTGCTGGTTAACAATAAGACTGAGACCTGCTGGTTAACAATAAGACTGAGACCTGCTGGTTAACAATAAGACTGAGACCTGCTGGTTAACAATAAGACAGACCTGCTGGTTAACAATAAGACTGAGACCTGCTGGTTAACAATAAGACTGAGACCTGCTGGTTAACAATAAGACTGAGACCTGCTGGTTAACAATAAGACTGAGACATGCTGGTTAACAATAAGACTGACCTGCTGGTTAACAATAAGACTGAGACCTGCTGGTTAACAATAAGACTGAGACCTGCTGGTTAACAATAAGACAGACCTGCTGGTTAACAATAAGACAGAGACCTGCTGGTTAACAATAAGACTGAGACCTGCTGGTTAACAATAAGACTGAGACCTACTGGTTAACAATAAGACTGAGACCTGCTGGTTAACAATAAGACAGACCTGCTGGTTAACAATAAGACTGAGACCTGCTGGTTAACAATAAGACTGAGACCTGCTGGTTAACAATAAGACTGAGACCTACTGGTTAACAATAAGACTGAGACCTGCTGGTTAACAATAAGACAGACCTGCTGGTTAACAATAAGACTGAGACCTACTGGTTAACAATAAGACTGAGACCTGCTGGTTAACAATAAGACAGACCTGCTGGTTAACAATAAGACTGACCTGCTGGTTAACAATAAGACTGAGACCTGCTGGTTAACAATAAGACTGAGACCTGCTGGTTAACAATAAGACTGACCTACTGGTTAACAATAAGACTGAGACCTACTGGTTAACAATAAGACTGAGACCTGCTGGTTAACAATAAGACTGAGACCTGCTGGTTAACAATAAGACTGAGACCTGCTGGTTAACAATAAGACTGAGACCTGCTGGTTAACAATAAGACTGAGACCTGCTGGTTAACAATAAGACTGACCTACTGGTTAACAATAAGACTGAGACCTACTGGTTAACAATAAGACTGAGACCTGCTGGTTAACAATAAGACTGAGACCTGCTGGTTAACAATAAGACTGAGACCTGCTGGTTAACAATAAGACTGAGACCTACTGGTTAACAATAAGACTGACCTACTGGTTAACAATAAGACTGAGACCTACTGGTTAACAATAAGACTGAGACCTACTGGTTAACAATAAGACTGACCTGCTGGTTAACAATAAGACAGACCTGCTGGTTAACAATAAGACTGAGACCTGCTGGTTAACAATAAGACTGAGACCTGCTGGTTAACAATAAGACTGACCTGCTGGTTAACAATAAGACTGAGACCTGCTGGTTAACAATAAGACTGAGACCTGCTGGTTAACAATAAGACTGAGACCTGCTGGTTAACAATAAGACTGACCTGCTGGTTAACAATAAGACAGACCTACTGGTTAACAATAAGACTGACACCTGCTGGTTAACAATAAGACTGACCTGCTGGTTAACAATAAGACAGACCTACTGGTTAACAATAAGACTGAGACCTACTGGTTAACAATAAGACTGACCTGCTGGTTAACAATAAGACTGAGACCTGCTGGTTAACAATAAGACTGACACCTGCTGGTTAACAATAAGACTGAGACCTGCTGGTTAACAATAAGACAGACCTGCTGGTTAACAATAAGACAGAGACCTGCTGGTTAACAATAAGACTGACACCTGCTGGTTAACAATAAGACTGAGACCTGCTGGTTAACAATAAGACAGACCTGCTGGTTAACAATAAGACTGACCTGCTGGTTAACAATAAGACTGAGACCTGCTGGTTAACAATAAGACTGAGACCTGCTGATTAACAATAAGACTGAGACCTGCTGGTTAACAATAAGACAGACCTGCTGGTTAACAATAAGACTGACCTGCTGGTTAACAATAAGACAGACCTGCTGGTTAACAATAAGACAGACCTGCTGGTTAACAATAAGACTGAGACCTGCTGGTTAACAATAAGACAGACCTGCTGGTTAACAATAAGACAGACCTACTGGTTAACAATAAGACTGAGACCTGCTGGTTAACAATAAGACTGACCTGCTGGTTAACAATAAGACAGACCTACTGGTTAATAATAAGACTGAGGCCTACTGGTTAACAATAAGACAGACCTGCTGGTTAACAATAAGACTGAGACCTGCTGGTTAACAATAAGACTGAGACCTGCTGGTTAACAATAAGACAGACCTGCTGGTTAACAATAAGACAGACCTGCTGGTTAACAATAAGACTGAGACCTGCTGGTTAACAATAAGACTGAGACCTGCTGGTTAACAATAAGACAGACCTGCTGGTTAACAATAAGACTGAGACCTGCTGGTTAACAATAAGACTGACCTGCTGGTTAACAATAAGACAGACCTGCTGGTTAACAATAAGACAGACCTGCTGGTTAACAATAAGACTGAGACCTGCTGGTTAACAATAAGACTGACCTGCTGGTTAACAATAAGACTGACCTGCTGGTTAACAATAAGACAGACCTGCTGGTTAACAATAAGACTGAGACCTGCTGGTTAACAATAAGACAGACCTGCTGGTTAACAATAAGACTGAGACCTGCTGGTTAACAATAAGACAGAACTACTGGTTAACAATAAGACTGAGACCTGCTGGTTAACAATAAGACTGAGACCTGCTGGTTAACAATAAGACTGAGACCTACTGGTTAACAATAAGACTGAGACCTGCTGGTTAACAATAAGACTGAGACCTGCTGGTTAACAATAAGACTGAGACCTGCTGGTTAACATTAAGACTGAGACCTGCTGGTTAACAATAAGACTGAGACCTGCTGGTTAACAATAAGACAGACCTACTGGTTAACAATAAGACTGAGACCTGCTGGTTAACAATAAGACTGACCTGCTGGTTAACAATAAGACAGACCTACTGGTTAATAATAAGACTGAGGCCTACTGGTTAACAATAAGACAGACCTGCTGGTTAACAATAAGACTGAGACCTGCTGGTTAACAATAAGACTGAGACCTGCTGGTTAACAATAAGACAGACCTGCTGGTTAACAATAAGACAGACCTGCTGGTTAACAATAAGACTGAGACCTGCTGGTTAACAATAAGACTGAGACCTGCTGGTTAACAATAAGACAGACCTGCTGGTTAACAATAAGACTGAGACCTGCTGGTTAACAATAAGACTGACCTGCTGGTTAACAATAAGACAGACCTGCTGGTTAACAATAAGACAGACCTGCTGGTTAACAATAAGACTGAGACCTGCTGGTTAACAATAAGACTGACCTGCTGGTTAACAATAAGACTGACCTGCTGGTTAACAATAAGACTGAGACCTGCTGGTTAACAATAAGACAGACCTGCTGGTTAACAATAAGACTGAGACCTGCTGGTTAACAATAAGACTGAGACCTGCTGGTTAACAATCACTTGACCTCACAATGACAGTGAGGACTTCCAGATGCTGCTAGAGGAGATGAGTCACTGTTCTGTTACCTCCCCCAGACAAAGAGAGATAAACACACACACACACACACACAGACACACACACACACACACACACAAAGAGTGTAATGTCTAGTGGTCCTCATAGCAAGAGGCTCTCCTCTCCCTAATGGTCCTGTAGCAGCAGGAGAGAAGGCTGCTGTACCACATGCTAATAGTATTACCATATCTATTACTACCCTACTGAAGAGACACTTCCCATTGATTTACAGCACTCTGAAAAAACCCTGCGCTGCTCAAAACTCAAATAAATACTGCAAGATGATTCTCCTCTCTGGCTCTATAAACCCATGGAAGCACAGAATGCTCATAAAGATAAACACATCTTACAGTCATATTTGATAGCGTGAAAGCGACGCAATATAGAATATATTATTATCAGGAAACAAATGAAAGGAATAGGACACTCACACTGAATGTAAAATAGACATATGTGAACTACAGTGTGTTAACTACCGTATGTAAACTAACTACAGTATGTGAACTACAGTGTGTTAACTACCGTATGTGAACTACAGTGTGTTAACTACCGTATGTAAACTAACTACAGTGTGTTAACTACCGTATGTAAACTAACTACAGTATGTGAACTACAGTGTGTTAACTACCGTATGTAAACTAACTACAGTATGTGAACTACAGTGTGTTAACTACCGTATGTAAACTAACTACAGTATGTAAACTACAGTGTGTTAACTACCGTATGTAAACTAACTACAGTATGTAAACTACAGTGTGTTAACTACCGTATGTGAACTACAGTGTGTAAACTACCGTATGTAAACTAACTACAGTATGTGAACTACAGTGTGTTAACTACCGTATGTAAACTAACTACAGTATGTAAACTACAGTGTGTTAACTACCGTATGTAAACTAACTACAGTATGTGAACTACAGTGTGTTAACTACAGTATGTGAACTACAGTGTGTTAACTACAGTATGTAAACTACAGTGTGTTAACTACAGTATGTGAACTACAGTGTGTTAACTACAGTATGTAAACTAACTACAGTATGTAAACTACAGTGTGTTAACTACCGTATGTAAACTAACTACAGTGTGTTAACTACCGTATGTAAACTAACTACAGTATGTAGACTACAGTGTGTTAACTACCGTATGTAAACTAACTACAGTATGTGAACTACAGTGTGTTAACTACAGTATGTGAACTACAGTGTGTTAACTACAGTATGTAAACTACAGTGTGTTAACTACAGTATGTGAACTACAGTGTGTTAACTACAGTATGTGAACTACAGTGTGTTAACTACAGTATGTGAACTACAGTGTGTTAACTACAGTATGTAAACTACAGTGTGTTAACTACAGTATGTGAACTACAGTGTGTTAACTACGTATATAAACTAACTACAGTGTGTGAACTACAGTGTGTTAACTACAGTATGTAAACTAACTACAGTATGTAAACTACAGTGTGTTAACTACCGTATGTAAACTAACTACAGTGTGTGAACTACAGTGTGTTAACTACCGTATATAAACTAACTTAAGTATGTAAACTACAGTGTGTTAACTACCGTATGTAAACTAACTACAGTATGTAAACTACAGTGGGTTAACTACCGTATGTAAACTACCGTATGTAAACTACAGTGTGTGAACTACCGTATGTAAACTAACTACAGTATGTAAACTACAGTGTGTTAACTACAGTATGTAAACTACAGTGTGTTAACTACCATATATAAACTAACTACAGTTTGTAAACTACAGTGTGTTAACTACCGTATGTAAACTAACTACAGTATGAAAACTACAGTGTGTTAACTACAGTATGTAAACTAACTACAGTATGTAAACTACAGTGTGTTAACTACTGTATGTAAACTAACTACAGTATGTAAACTACATTGTGTTAACTACAGTATGTAAACTACAGTGTGCTAACTACAGGATGTGAACTACAGTGTGTTAACTACCGTATGTAAACTAACTACAGTATGTAAACTACAGTATGTAAACTAACTACAGTATGTAAACTACAGTATGTAAACTAACTACAGTATGTAAACTACAGTGTGTTAACTACAGTGTGTGAACTACAGTGTGTTAACTACAGTATGTAAACTAACTACAGTATGGAAACTACAGTGTGTTAACTACAGTGTGTGAACTACAGTGTGTTAACTACAGTATGTAAACTAACTACAGTATGTAAACTAACTACAGTATGGAAACTACAGTGTGTTAACTACCGTATGTAAACTAACTACAGTATGTAAACTACAGTGTGTTAACTACCGTATGTAAACTAACTACAGTATGTAAACTACAGTGTGTTAACTACCGTATGTAAACTAACTACAGTATGTAAACTACAGTGTGTCAACTACAGTGTGTAAACTACAGTGTGTAAACTACAGTATGTAAACTACAGTATGTAAACTAACTACAGTATGTAAACTACAGTATGTAAACTAACTACAGTATGTAAACTACAGTGTGTTAACTACAGTGTGTAAACTACAGTGTGTTAACTACCGTATGTAAACTAACTACAGTATGTAAACTACAGTGTGTCAACTACAGTGTGTAAACTACAGTGTGTAAACTACAGTATGTAAACTACAGTATGTAAACTAACTACAGTATGTAAACTACAGTATGTAAACGAACTACAGTATGTAAACTACAGTGTGTTAACTACAGTGTGTAAACTACAGTGTGTTAACTACCGTATGTAAACTAACTACAGTATGTAAACTACAGTATGTAAACTACTGTGTGTTAACTAACTACAGTATGTAAACTACAGTATGTAAACTACAGCATGTAAACTAACTACAGTATGTAAACTGCCTACAGTATGTAAACTACAGTATGTAAACTAACTACAGTATGTAAACTACAGTATGTAAACTAACTACAGTATGTAAACTACAGTATGTAAACTACCTACAGTATGTAAACTACTGTGTGTTAACTACAGTATGTAAACTACAGTATGTAAACTAACTACCGTATGGAAACTACCTACCGTATGTAAACTACAGTATGTAAACTACCTACAGTATGTAAACTACAGTATGTAAACTAACTACAGTATGTAAACTAACTACCGTATGTAAACTAACTACCGTATGTAAACTACAGTGTGGTAACTACCGTATGTAAACTACAGTGTGTAAACTACCGTATGTAAACTAACTACAGTATGTAAACTACAGTGTGTTAACTACCGTATGTAAACTAACTACAGTATGTAAACTGCAGTATGTAAACTACCGTATGTAAACTAACTACCGTATGTAAACTAACTACAGTGTGTAAACTACAGTGTGTAAACTACAGTATGTAATGTAACTACAGTATGTAAACTACAGTGTGTAAACTAACTACAGTGTGTTAACTACAGTGTGTAAACTACAGTGTGTAAACTACAGTGTGTAAACTAACTACAGTATGTAAACTACAGTGTGTAAACTACAGTCCTACTGGTCCTTTATCTAGTGTGCGTTCCAAACACTACCCTGTTCTCTATACTGATTGGTTGATTGATCCCATAGGGCTCTGGTCTGTTCTCTATACTGATTGGCTGAGTGATCCCATAGGGCTCTGGTCTGTTCTCTATACTGATTGGTAGAGTGATCCCATAGGGCTCTGGTCTGTTCTCTATACCGATTGGTAGTGATCCCATAGGGCTCCGGGCTATCCTCTATACTGATTGGTAGAGTGATCCCATAGGGCTCTGGTCTGTTCTCTATACCGATTGGTAGTGATCCCATAGGGCTCCGGGCTATCCTCTATACTGATTGGTAGAGTGATCCCATAGGGCTCTGGTCTGTTCTCTATACTGTTTGGTAGAGTGATCCCATAGGGCTCTGGTCTGTTCTCTATACCGATTGGTAGTGATCCCATAGGGCTCCGGGCTATCCTCTATACTGATTGGTAGAGTGATCCCATAGGGCTCTGGTCTGTTCTCTATACTGATTGGTAGAGTGATCCCATAGGGCTCTGGTCTGTTCTCTATACTGATTGGTAGAGTGATCCCATAGGGCTCTGGTCTGTTCTCTATACTGTTTGGTAGAGTGATCCCATAGGGCTCCGGGCTATCCTCTATACTGATTGGTAGAGTGATCCCATAGGGCTCTGGTCTGTTCTCTATACTGATTGGTAGAGTGATCCCATAGGGCTCTGGTCTGTTCTCTATACTGATTGGTAGAGTGATCCCATAGGGCTCTGGTCGGTATGTGTGTGTTTGAGGACAGAATTTGTGTGTGTGTGTGTGGGGGGGGGGGGGGGGCACACACACACGCTCAAACTGTTAGCCCAGGACACACACACTCAAACCGTTAGCCCACGACACACACACCCACTCGAACCGTTAGCCCACGACACACACACACACACACGTACCAATGTGACCAATATAGAGACAATCTAAGCAATTATGTGAAAATGAACAGAGCACAGTCTAGCAATCACTCTACACCCTACATCCTGCTGGGTCTTCTACATCCTGCTGGATCTTCTACATCCTGCTGGGTCTTCTACATCCTGCTGGGTCTTCTACATCCTGCTGGGTCTTCTACATCCTGCTGGGTCTTCTACATCCTGCTGGGACTTCTACATCCTGCTGGATCGTCTACATCCTGCTGGGTCTTCTACATCCTGCTGGGTCGTCTACTTCCTGCTGGATCTTCTACATCCTGCTGGGTCCTATATCCTGCTGGGTCTTCTACATCCTGCTGGGTCTCCTACATCCTGCTGGAACTGCTACATCCTGCTGGGTCTGCTACATCCTGCTGGATCTTCTACATCCTGCTGGATCTTCTACATCCTGCTGGGTATTCTACATCCTGCTGGGTCTTCTACATCCTGCTGGGTCTTCTACATCCTGCTGGGTCTTCTACATCCTGCTGGGTCTTCTACATCCTGCTGGATCGTCTATATCCTGCTGGGTCTCCTACATCCTGCTGGGTCCTACATCCTGCTGGGTCCTACATCCTGCTGGGTCTTCTACATCCTACTGGGTCTCCTACATCCTGCTGGATCTTCTACATCCTGCTGGGTCCTACATCCTGCTGGGTCTTCTACATCCTACTGGGTCTCCTACATCCTACTGGGTCTCCTACATCCTAGGTCTGGTCTTCCACAGACTGATGAATCTAGTTACAACAGAAAGAGGTCTGCTTTTCTACAGACTGATGAATCTAGTTTCAACAGAAAGAGGCTTTGCACAGTAACTAGGTAATTGCAAATAGAAAATGAACTGGAAAAAAACATCACAACAGTAAATCCAATCCCAGAAAAAACATCTCATATAAAGCATTATGCACAAGGAGCAGCACAAACATTGTGGGTATGCTGTCCACGAGTGTGTGTGTGCACGGGTGTGTGTGTCTGTGTGCTTGTGTGTGTGTGTGTGTGTGTGTGTGTGTGTGTGTGTGTGTGTGTGTGTGTGTGTGTGTGTGTGTGTGTGTATATATATATGAATGCATGAGTGTGTGTGTGTGTGTGTGTGTGTGTATATATATATGAATGCATGAGTGATGTGTGTGTGTGTGTGTGTGTGTGTGTGTATGAATGCATGAGTGTGTGTGTGGCTAGGAGTCAGTGAGTATTAGCAGTGATGGGGATCCAGCGGAGAGAGGAGGAGGGGAGAGGGGGAAATCAATACTCCATTTAAAAGTCAGCTCCAGACCAATCTACAGCAGGCCGCCGTTCCAAGCATCTTAACACACACATAGTGTTGGACCTTCATTAAATCTGCTCCTACAATAATCTCCTCTGACCCAAAGAAAGGTGGAAGAGAGAGGGAGAGGAGGGAGAGAACAGGGGAGGGAGATAGGGGGAGAGCAGGGGAGGGAGAGACACTGGGGTGGGTGGAGAGAGAGAGAGAGGGGGAGAAAGAGAGAGAGATAGAGAGAGAGGGAGGGAGAGAGAGAGCAATAGAGAGAGAGAGAGAGAGAGAGAGAGAGATAGAGAGGGAGGGAGGTGTGCCATACTATATATATATATATATATTATTCTGCAGTATTTGTGGATACCTTTTTATTTTTATGAAAATCCACTTAACACTGGATCACCTCTTCGGTACCTGCAAGGACAAAGTTTCAGCTCTCAACTGAGTCATTTCCTGATTAGTCTAAAATAGACTGATGGCAGCCTACTGCTGACCAGAGGCTCTTTTCTAAACTAGTGCACTACAAAGGGAATAGAATTCCATTTGGGATGCAAGCGACTGGTCACACTGAAGATGTAACGGAGCAACTTCAAAACGTCTGTTTCATTCCGATCTCTCCAAAAAAGAAGAACAACAACAATGTCCATGAGAAAAACAGCTCATTTTTCCGTCAGTGTCTATGAACGGGGACAACAGCTTTCTTCAATGCTGATGAGTTTCTTGGAAAAATCCCTCAGAGAAACTCTTAATCAGAGACTGTTTTCATAGAAGAAACTGTGAAAAATCTGTGTGTTCTTTCCTGAGGCGCCATGCAGGAATCCATTTACCCATCCTACATTATCTACCTCTGCATCCTACATTATCTATCTCTCTGCATCCTACATTATCTACCTCTGCATCCTACATTATCTATATCTCTGCATCCTACATTATCTACCTCTCTGCATCCTACATTATCTACCTCTACCTCTCTGCATCCTACATTATCTACCTCTACATGTCTGCATCCTACATTATCTACCTCTACCTCTCTGCATCCTACATTATCTACCTCTCTGCATCCTACATTATCTACCTCTACCTCTCTGCATCCTACATTATCTACCTCCACCTCTCTACATGCTACATTATCTACCTCTACCTCTCTGCATCCTACATTATCTACCTCTACCTCTCTGCATCCTACATTATCTACCTATCTGCATCCTACATTATCTACCTCTACCTCTCTGCATCCTACATTATCTAACTCTACCTTTCTGTATCCTACATTATCTACCTCTACCTCTCTGCATCCTACATTATCTACCTCTACCTCTCTGCATTCTACATTATCTACCTCTACTTCTCTGCATCCTACATTATCTACCTCTACCTCTCTGCATTCTACATTATCTACCTCCACCTCTCTGCATCCTACATGATCTACCTCTACCTCTCTGCATCCTACATTATCTACCTCTACCTCTCTGCATCCTACATTATCTACCCCTCTGCATCCTACATTATCTACATCTACCTCTTTGCATCCTACATTATCTACCTCTACCTCTCTGCATCCTACATTATCTACCTCTGCATCCTACATTATCTACCTCTACCTCTCTGCATCCTACATTATCTACCTCTGCATCCTACATTATCTACATCTACCTCTCTGAATCCCACATTATCTACCTCTGCATCCTACATTATCTACCTCTACCTCTCTGCATCCTACATGATCTACCTCTCTGCATCCTACATTATCTTCCTCTACCTCTCTGCATCCTACATTATCTACCTCTGCATCCTACATTATCTACATCTACCTCTCTGAATCCCACATTATCTACCTCTGCATCCTACATTACCTCTACCTCTCTGCATCCTACATTATCTAACTCTCTGCATCCTACAGTATCTACCTCTACCTCTCTGCATCCTACATTATCTTCCTCTACCTCTCTGCATCCTACATTATCTACCTCCACCTCTCTGCATCCTACATTATCTACCTCCACCTCTCTACAACATACATTATCTACTTCTACCTCTCTGCATTCTGAAGTAGCTACCTCTACCTCTCTGCATCCTACATTATCTACCTCTACCTCTCTGCATCCTACATTATCTACCTCTACCTCTCTGTATCCTACATTATCTACCTCTACACATCCTGAAGTATCGACCTCTACATCTCTGCATCGTACATTATCTTCCTCTACCTCTCTGCATCCTACATTATCTACCTCTGCATCCTACATTATCTACATCTACCTCTCTGAATCCCACATTATCTACCTCTGCATCCTACATTATCTACCTCTACCTCTCTGTATCCTACATTATCTACCTCTACACATCCTGAAGTATCGACCTCTACATCTCTGCATCGTACATTATCTACCTCTACCTCTCTGCATCCTACATTATCCACCTCTACCTCTCTGCATCCTACATTATCTACCTCTACCTCTCTGCATCCTACATTATCTACCTCTACCTGTCTGCATCCTAAAGTATCTACCTCTACCTCTCTGCATCCTACATTATCTACCTCTCTGCATCCTACATTATCTACCTCTCTGCATCCTACATTATCTACCTCTACCTCTCTGCATCCTACATTATCTACCTCTACCTCTCTGCATCCTACATTATCTACCTCTACACATCCTGAAGTATCTCTACATCCTACATTATCTACCTCTACCTCTCTGCATCCTACATTATCCACCTCTACCTCTCTGCATCCTACATTATCTACCTCTACCTCTCTGCATCCTACATTATCTACCTCTACCTGTCTGCATCCTGAAGTATCTACCTCTACCTCTCTGCATCCTACATTATCTACCTCTCTGCATCCTACATTATCTACCTCTACCTCTCTGCATCCTACATTATCTACCTCTACCTCTCTGAATCCTACATTATCTACCTCTCTGCATCCTACATTATCTACCTCTACCTCTCTGCATCCTACATTATCTACCCCCACCTCTCTGCATCCTACATTATCTACCTCTACCTCTCTGCATCCTACATTATCTACCTCTCTGCATCCTACATTATCTACCTCTCTGCATCCTACATTATCTACCTCTCCCACTCTGCATCTACATTATCTACCTCTACCTCTCTGCATCCTAAATGGCACCATTGTCCCTATGTAGTGCACTACTTTTCACCATAACCCTATGGCCTCAATGGCACCCTATTCCCTATAGGCGTTGGTCAACAGTAGTGCACTACATAGGGAATAGGGGGCCATTTGGGACTCATCACCGACATCAAAACCATGGCTATATCACAAATCAGATTAAACAAATCTGATTGAATCCCTAATGAATCCAGAAAGAGATTGTGAATGAGGATATTCCTCTGAAAGGAGAGGCAGCGTATGAATAGAACAAATGCGAGAGAATGAATGTGTGTATGTGCGTGTGTGTGTTTGTGCGTACGTGCATGTGTATGTATATATACGATGATATATCATGGACAATGTACAAACTTGACTGAATGGCTACACAGAACAATAACACACACACACACACACACACACACACACACACACACACACACACACACACACACACACACACACACACACACACACACACACAACACACACACACACACACACTTTAGAAGGTTGAGGACTAAGCGTTAGTCGTTGTTTACCTACTGTATCACAGCTATTGTGTCAACACACACCATGTTTGTGATGTTATCATCAGGTTGCCTAGTAACGTCTTTGTTCATTATGAACTATGATGGAATACAAACTGAATGTAATTACAGACTCGTTATCAGAACGATCCACTGAGGGGGATGTTGACGCACAACCACGTTTCAACCACATTTCAACGCAGGTCACAGATCATATTAAACCATATTCAACTATCCAACCAGTCATAGTCAACCATATTCACAACCTTATTCACCCATTCATAACTAAATGAATCAATTTATAGTGATATTCACTCATTCACAGTCATATTCAGTTGGTTCTGAGCTTGCTCCCGAGTGGTGCAGCAGTCTAAGGCACTGCATCTCAGTGCTAGAGCCGTCACTACAGACCATGGTTCGATTCCAGGCTTTATCACAACTGGCTGTGATTGGGAGTCCCTATTATACCCCGTTACACCCTGTTATACCCTGTTACACCCTGTTACAACCTGTTATAACCTGTTACACCCTGTTACACCTGTTACACCCTGTTACACCCTGTTACAACCTGTTACAACCTGTTACAACCTGTTACACCCTGTTACACCCTGTTACACCCTGTTACACCCTGTTATACCCTGTTACACCCTGTTATAACCTGTTATACCCCGTTACACCCCGTTACAACCTGTTATACCCCGTTACACCCCGTTACGCCCTGTTACGCCGTTACACCCTGTTACACCCTGTTATACCCCGTTACACCCCGTTACACGCTGTTATACCCTGTTACAACCTGTTACACCCTGTTACACCCTGTTATACCCTGTTATACCCCGTTATACCACGTTACACCCTGTTACACTCTGTTATACCCTGTTATACCCCGTTACACCCTGTTACACCCTGTTATACCCCGTTACACCCTGTTACACCCTGTTACAACCTGTTACACCCTGTTATACCCTGTTATACCCCGTTACACCCCGTTACACCCTGTTATACCCTGTTATACCCTGTTACAACCTGTTACACCCTGTTATAACCTGTTACACCCTATTATACCCTGTTACACCCTGTTACACCCTATTATACCTTGTTACATCCTGTTATACTCTGTTACACCCTGTTACACCCTATTATACCCTGTTACACCCATTTATAACCTGTTACACCCTGCTACACCCTATTATACCTTGTTACATCCTGTTATACTCTGTTACACCCTGTTACACCCTATTATACCCTGTTACACCCAGTTATAACCTGTTACACCCTGCTACACCCTATTATACCCTGTTACACCCTGTTACACCCTGTTATAACCTGTTATAACCTGTTACACCCTATTATACCCTATTACACCCTGTTACATCCTATTATAACCTATTACACCCTATTATAACATGTTACACCCTGTTATACCCTGTTATAAACTGGGTGGTTTGAGCCCTGAATACTGACTGGCTGAGGTATATGGTATATCAGATCGTATACCATGGGTATGACAAAACATTTCTTGTTACTGCTCTAATTGGGTTGGTAACCAGTTTATAATAGAAATACAACAGTTTGTGGTATATGGCCAATATACCCAGGCACTCCGTGTTGCGTCGTGCTTAAGAACAGCCCTTAGCTGTGGTATATTGGCCACTCAGAGAAGGAGTGATCGATGTTATTCCCTGTTACACCCCATTATACCCCGTTACACCCTGTTACACCCCGATATACCTCATTACACCCTGTTACACCCTGTTATACTCTGTTACACCCTGTGATACCCCGTTACACCCTGTTATACCCTGTTATACTCTGTTACACCCCGTTATACTCTGTTGCACCCTGTTATACCCCGTTATACCCCGTTTCACCCCGTTATACTCTGTTACACCTTGTTATACTCTGTTTACACCCTGTTACACCCTGTTACACCCTGTTATACCCCGTTATACTCTGTTACACCTGTTACACCCTGTTACACCCCGTTACACCCTGTTATACCCCGTTATACCCCGTTTCACCCCGTTATACTCTGCTACCCCTGTTATACTCTGTTACACCCTGTTACACCCCGTTACACCCTGTTATACCCCTTTACACCCCGATATATCCCGTTACACCCTGTTACATCAAGTTATACCCCGATACGCTCTGTTATACCCCGTTACAACCCGATATACCCCGTTACACCCCGTTACACCCTGTTATACTCTGTTATACCCTGTGATACCCCGTTACACCCTGTTATACCCTGTTATACTCTGTTACACCCTGTTATACCCCGTTTCACCCCGTTATACTCTGTTACACCCTGTTATACTCTGTTACACCCCGTTATACTCTGTTACACCCTGTTATACTCTGTTACACCCTGTTACACCCCGTTACACCCTGTTACACCCCGTTACACCCTGTTACACCCCGTTACACCCTGTTACACCCCGTTATACCCCGTTTCACCACGTTATACTCTGTTACACCCTGTTACACCCCGTTACACCCCGTTACACCCCGTTATACTCTGTTACACCCTGTTATACTCTGTTACACCCTGTTACACCCTGTTACACCCTGTTACACCCCGTTATACCCCGTTTCACCACGTTATACTCTGTTACACCCCGTTACACCCTGTTACACCCCGTTACACCCCGTTACACCCCGTTACACCCCGTTATACCCCGTTATACTCTGTTACACCCTGTTACACCCTGTTACACCCCGTTACACCCTGTTACACCCCGTTACACCCTGTTATACCCCGTTACACCCCGATACACCCCGTTACACCCCGATATACCCCGTTATACCCCGTTACACCCCGATATACCCCATTGCACCCCGTTACACCCTGTTACATCATGTTATCCACACCCCCCATCCACATCGATGGAACAGTAGTGGAGAGAGTAGCAAGTTTTAAGTTCCTCGGTGTACACATCACAGACAAACTGAATTGGTCCACCCACACAGACAGCATCGTGAAGAAGGCGCAGCAGCGCCTCTTCAACCTCAGGAGGCTGAAAAAATTTGGCTTGTCACCAAAAGCACTCACAAACTTCTACAGATGCACAATCGAGAGCATCCTGGCGGGCTGTATCACCGCCTGGTACGGCAACTGCTCCGCCCTCAAACGTAAGGCTCTCCAGAGGGTAGTGAGGTCTGCACAACGCATCACCGGGGGCAAACTACCTGCCCTCCAGGACACCTACACCACCCGATGTTACAGGAAGGCCATAAAGATCATCAAGGACATCAACCACCCGAGCCACTGCCTGTTCACCCCGCTATCATCCAGAAGGCGAGGTCAGTACAGGTGCATCAAAGCTGGGACCGAGAGACTGAAAAACAGCTTCTATCTCAAGGCCATCAGACTGTTAAACAGCCACCACTAACATTGAGTGGCTGCTGCCAACACACTGACACTGACTCAACTCCAGCCACTTTAATAATGGGAATTGATGGGAAATGATGTAAATATATCATTAGCCACTTTAAACAATGCTACCTTATATAATGTTACTTACCCTACATTATTCATCTCATATGCATACGTATATACTGTACTCTATATCATCGACTGCATCCTTATGTAATACATGTATCACTAGCCACTTTAACTATGCCACTTTGTTTACATACTCATCTCATATGTATATACTGTACTCGATACCATCTACTGTATCTTGCCTATGCTGCTCTGTACCATCTCTCATTCATATATCCTTATGTACATATTCTTTATCCCCTTACACTGTGCATAAGACAGTAGTTTAGGAATTGTTAGTTAGATTACTTGTTGGTTATTACTGCATTGTCGGAACTAGAAGCACAAGCATTTCGCTACACTCGCATTAACATCTGCTAACCATGTGTATGTGACAAATAAAATTTGATTTGATGATTTGATTTGATTTATACCCCGTTACACCCTGTTACACCCCGATATACCCTGTTATACTCTGTTACACCCTGTTATACCCCGTAATACTCTGTTATACCCCGTTACACCCCGATATATCCCGTTACACCCCGTTATACCCGTTACACTCTGTTATACTCTGTTATACCCCATTACACTCTGTTATACCCCGTTACACCCTGTGATACCCCGTTACACCCCGTTATACTCTGTTACACCCCGTTATACTGTTACACCCTGTTATACCCTGTTATACTCTGTTACAACCTGTTATACCCTGTTACACCCCGTTATACCCTGTTACACCCTGTTATACCCTGTTATACCCCGTTACACTATGTTACACCCTGTTATACCCTGTTATACCCCGTTACACTCTGTTATACCCTGTTATACTCCGTTATACCCCGTTATACCCCGTTATACCCCGTTATACCCTGTTATACCCTGTTATACCCCGTTACACCCCGTTATACCCTGTTATACCCCGTTATACCCTGTTATACCCTGTTATACCCTGTTATACCCTGTTATACCCTGTTATACCCGTTACACCCTGTTATACCCTGTTATACCCTGTTATACTCTGTTACAACCTGTTATACCTTGTTACACCCTGTTATACCCTGTTACACTCTGTTACACCCTGTTATACCCTGTTATACCCCGTTACACTCTGTTATACCCTGTTATACTCTGTTATACCCTGTTATACCCCGTTATACCCCGTTATACCCCGTTATACCCTGTTATACCCTGTTATACCCTGTTACACCCTGTTATACCCTGTTATACCCTGTTACACCCTGTTATACCCCGTTATACCCTGTTATACTCTGATATGTCCGTCTCCTTTTTCATCTCGCCCCCTCTCAATTAAATTCCATTCCATTCAAAGGGTTATATTTGCATGGGAAACATGTTCACATTGCCAAAGCAAGTGAAATTATACCCCCTCTTACCCCTGAGTGTTTGCTCCTCTCTCTCCCTCTCTTCCTTCTGAGTGTTTGCTCCTCTTACCCTCTCTCTCCTATGACCCTCCCCATTATACTCCCCTTTAGTGTTTGCTCCTGTTATCCCTGTTATCCTTCTGACTCCTCCCTTAGTGTTTGCTCCTCTTCTCCCTCTGTCCCCTTCTGACTCCTCTCTCTATACCCCCTTCTGAGTGTTTGCACCCTGTTATACCCCCTTCTGTGTTTGCTCCTCTTATCCCTCTCTCCCCTTCTGAGTGTTTGCTCCTCTTATCCCTCCCTCTCCTTCTGAGTGTTTGCTCCTCTCTCTCCCTCTCTCTCCTTCTGAGTGTTTGCTCCTCTCTCTCCCTCTCTCTCCTTCTGAGTTATGCTCCTCTTATCCCCTGTTATCCTTCTGACTCCTCCCTTATCCTCCCCCTTCTACACCCTGTTATACCTCCGTTATACCCTCTCTACCTCTTATCTCCCCTTCTGTTTTACCCTGTTATCCCCCCTTATACCCTGTTATTCTGACTCCTCTTATCCCCTCTCTTATACCCTGTTAAACCCTCTCCCCTTCTGAGTGTTATACTCCTCTTATACCCTCTCTCCCTCTCTCTCCTTCTAGTGTTTGCCCTCTTATCCCCTCTCCCCCTTCTGAGTGTTTGCTCCTCTCTTACCTCCCTCTCTCTATCTCCCCTTCTGAGTGTATGCCCTCTCTCTCCCTCTCTCTCCTTCTGAGTGTTTGCTCCTCTCTCTCCCTCTCTCCCCTTCTGAGTGTTTGCTCCTCTCTCTCCCTCTCTCTCCTTCTGAGTGTTTGCTCCTCTCTCTCCCTCTCTCTCCTTCTGAGTGTTTGCTCCTCTCTCTCCCTCTCTCCCCTTCTGAGTGTTTGCTCCTCTCTCTCCCTCTCTCCCTTCTGAGTGTTTGCTCTGTTCTCTCTCCCTCTCTCTCCTTCTGTGTTTGCTCCTCTCTCTCCCTCTCTCCCCTTCTGAGTGTTTGCTCCTCTCTCCCCTCTCTCCCCTTCTGAGTGTTTGCTCCTCTCTCTCCCTCTCTCCCCTTCTGATGTTTGCCCTCTCTAAACCCCGTCTCTCCCCTTCTGAGTGTTTGCTCCTCTCTCTCCCTCTCTCCCTTCTGAGTGTTTGCTCCTGTTCTCCCTCTCTCCCCTTCTGAGTGTTTGCTCCTCTCTCTCCCTCTCTCTCCTTCTGAGTGTTTGCTCTTCCCTCTCCCTCTCTCCCCTTCTGAGTGTTTGCTCCTCTCTCTCCCTCCCTCTCTCTCCCTCTCCCCCTTCTGAGTGTTTGCTCCTCTCTCTCCCTCCCTCTCTCTCTCTCCCTCTCTCTCCTTCTGAGTGTTTGCTCTTCCCTCTCCCTCTCTCCCCTTCTGAGTGTTTGCTCCTCTCTCTCCCTCTCTCCCCTTCTGAGTGTTTGCTCTTCCCTCTCCCTCTCTCCCCTTCTGAGTGTTTGCTCTTCCCTCTCCCTCTCTCCCCTTCTGAGTGTTTGCTCCTCTCTCTCCCTCCCTCTCTCTCCCTCTCTGAGTGTTTGCTCCTCTCTCTCCCTCTCTCCCCTTCTGAGTGTTTGCTCCTCTCTCTCCCTCCCTCTCTCTCCCTCTCTGAGTGTTTATCCCCCTCTCCCTCCCTCCCTTTCTCTCCCTTTTTCTCTCATCCTCTGAGTGTTTATCCCTCTCTCCCTCCCTCTCTCTCCCTCCCTCTCCCCTTCTGAGTGTTTGCTCCTCTCTCTCTTCCTCCCCTCTCTCCTTCTCTGTCTCAATACCCATCTCTCTCTCCCTCCTCTCTCCTTCTCTGAGTGTTTAACTCTCAAGCTGAGCTAGACAGCTACATTCAGCTGTCTCCCTTTCTCTCCCTCTCCTCCCCCACTCTCTTTCTCCCTCCTGCCCTCTTTCTCTGTGTTGCAGTGTTTACCTCTCACAGTACGACAGACAGCTACATATAGAGAGATATTCAGGGCTTCTGCCTTCTACTGTTTGGGCACACTACAGTGTCTGCAGCTGCTTGTCTGCTTGCCTGCCTGTCTCTCTCTCTCTTCCTGTCTTTCTCCTCTCTCTCTCCATTGTAGCATTTGCCTCTCATAGTAAGACTGGCAGCTAAAGAGGTATTGAGGTCCTGGGCACAAAAGCAGGACAGTGTTTGCAGCTGCTTGTCTGCCTGCCTCTCTTCCTGCCTCTCTGCCGTCTCTTCCTCATTCTCTGCCTGGTTTTCTGCCTGCCTGTCTACTTGCCTCTCTGCCTCTCTCTCTGCCTGCTTGCCTACCTCTCTCTTTGCCTGCCTCTCTCTCTGCCTGCCTGTTTGCCTGCCTGCCTGTCTCTCTGCCTCTATCTGTCTGTCCAGGAAACTGTATTTAGAGGCTGCTTCTAATGTCGACCTGATTCTGATCCTCACAGCTAGTACTTCTAGAGAGAGAGTGTGAGAGAGAGAGGGAGAGAGAGAGAGAGAGAGAGAGAGAGAGAGGTAGAGAGGAGAGAGAGAGGTAGAGAGGAGAGAGAGAGAGAGAGAGGAGAGAGAGAGAGAGAGAGGAGAGGAGAGGAGAGAGGTAGAGAGAGAGAGGAGAGAGGAGGAGAGAGAGGAGAGAGGAGAGAGGAGAGAGAGGTAGAGGGAGAGAGAGAGAGGTAGAGAGAGAGAGAGAGGTAGAGGAGAGAGAGAGAGAGGTGGAGAGGAGAGAGAGAGGTGGAGAGGAGAGAGAGAGGTAGAGAGAGAGAGAGAGGTAGAGGAGAGGAGAGAGGAGAGGTAGAGAGAGAGGAGAGAGAGAGTAGTAGAGAGGAGAGAGAGAGAGAGAGAGAGAGAGAGAGGTAGAGAGAGAGAGAGAGAGAGGTAGAGAGATAGAGAGGTAGGTAGAGAGAGAGGTAGGTAGAGAGTGAGATAGAGAGGTAGGTAGAGAGAGAGAGAGGTAGGTAGAGAGAGGTAGAGAGGTAGAGAGAGAGGTAGAGAGGTAGAGAGTAGAGAGAGAGAGAGAGAGGTAGAGAGAGAGGTAGAGAGAGAGAGGTAGAGAGAGAGAGAGAGAGAGAGAGAGAGAGAGAGAGAGGTAGAGAGAGAGAGAGAGGTAGAGAGAGAGAGAGAGAGGTAGAGAGAGAGAGAGAGAGAGGTAGAGAGAGAGAGGTAGAGAGAGGTAGAGAGAGAGAGAGAGGAGAGAGAGGAGAGAGAGTAGAGAGGGTAGGTAGAGTGAGATAGAGAGGTAGGTAGAGAGAGAGGTGGAGAGAGAGAGTAGAGAGGAGAGAGAGAGTAGAGAGAGGGTAGAGAGTGAGATAGAGAGGTAGGTAGAGAGAGAGAGGTAGAGAGAGAGGTAGGTAGAGAGATAGAGAGGTAGGTAGAGAGAGAGAGAGAGAGGTAGAGGAGAGAGAGGTAGAGAGGGTAGAGAGAGAGAGTAGAGAGAGAGAGGTAGAGAGAGAGAGAGAGAGAGAGAGAGAGAGAGAGAGAGAGAGAGAGAGAGGTAGAGAGAGAGGTAGAGAGAGAGGTAGAGAGAGAGAGGTAGAGAGAGAGAGTAGAGAGAGGTAGAGAGTAGAGAGAGGTAGAGAGAGAGTAGAGAGAGAGGTAGAGAGAGAGAGAGAGAGAGAGAGAGAGAGAGAGGTAGAGAGAGAGAGAGAGAGAGAGAGGTAGAGAGAGAGAGTAGAGAGAGAGGTAGAGAGAGACAGAGAGAGGTAGAGAGAGAGGTAGAGAGAGAGAGAGAGAGAGAGAGAGAGGTAGAGAGAGAGAGAGAGAGAGAGAGAGAGGTAGAGAGAGAGGTAGAGAGAGAGAGAGAGAGAGAGAGTATTCTGAGCAGCACTCCCTAACCTCCTGCCAAATGTATGACCATATTAGAGACACATATTTCCCTCAGATTACACAGATACACATAGAATTCAAAAACAAACCCAATTTTGATAAACTCCAATAGCTATTGGGTGAAATACCACAGTGTGACATCACAGCAGCAAGATGTGTGACCTGTTAGCACAAGAAAAGGGCAACCAGTGAAGAACAAGAACCATTGTAAATACAACCCATATTTATGTTTATTTATTTTCCCTTTTGTACTTTAACCATTTGCACATCGTTACAACACTATATATAAACATAATATGACATTTGTAATGTCTATTCTTTTGGAACTTTTGCGAGTGTAACATTTACTGTTAATTTTTGTTGTTTATTTAGAGAGGGGGGATGGTAAAAGCGAGAGAGGGATTGAATGAGAGACAGGGGAGAGTTAGGAGAGATAAGGAAAGAGACAGAATGAGAGAGTTAAGTGTGAGGAGAGATAAAGCGAGTCAGACATAGTAGACAGTGAGTTAACAAACTAGTTCCCCCTGGCTCCAACAATATATTTAACTGGTACTTCAATGAGTCAGAGGGACCATACAGCAGTGTGCGTGTGTGTGTGTGTGTGCTCTCACTCAAAGAGAGTACCACCTGCTGAGAAAGGAAATCTCTAGAAATAAACTATGACAAGGACAATGGGAGGAGCTACGGGGATAATCATGTCCTAATTAGTCAGCAACAACCAGGAAGTAAGTAGGACAAACCAGGAAATAGAACAGGGATACAGAGACAGATACAGTACCTGGCAGAAGCCTTACACAGTCCCTTTCTATTCCAGGAGACATGCTGATGCTACTGAAACAAACCAGAACAATAATAATGCTTTCACTAGTGCATCATTGCTGTACATGGGCGACTAAACACAAGGACAAAACATGTGACAGACTGCCTGTTTCACACGGGTCTGTGGTGCAAATGAAACCACAACAAGTCCTGCTCAGGCTGGGTGTAGTAAACTGCCTGTTTCACACAGGTCCGTGGTGCAAATCAAACCACAACAAGTCCTGCTCAGGCTGGGTGTAGTAAACTGCCTGTTTCACACAGGTCCGTGGTGCAAATCAAACCACAACATGTCCAGCCTCAGGCTGGGTGTAGTAAACTGGCTGTTTCACACAGGTCCGTGGTGCAAATGAAACCACAACAAGTCCTGCTCAGGCTGGGTGTAGTAAACTGCACTGTTTCACACAGATTAGGTCCGTGGTGCAAATCTCCCAAACCACAACAAGTCCAGCCTCAGGCTGGGTGTAGTAAACTGGCTGTTTCACACAGGTCCGTGGTGCAAATTAAACCACAACAAGTCCAGCCTCAGGACTCATCTCATCACTGTATTATTTTATTAGGATACTAAACTTGGCGCACTCTGTTGAAGCTGTTGCTACCGGTGTCCTTAGTTTCTGTTTTGTTGTGAACAAATGAAGTTGTCTACAGTAGAGTTCTGTTCTGTTTTGAACAGTCTAATGAGGTAGTTGTCTACAGTAGAGTTCTGATCTGTTGGAACTCTCTAATGAGGTAGTTGTCTACAGTAGAGTTCTGACTGTTTTGAACAGTTTCAATGAGGTCCAGTGGTTCAAATTTTGAAAGTCTCACAGGTAGTTGTCTACAGTAGAGTTCTGCTCAGAACAGTCTCTAATGGGGTAGTTGTCTAAGTAGAGTTCTGTTCTGTTTTGAACAGTATCTAATGAGGTCCAGTTGTCTACAGATTAGATCTAGTCCAGTCTCTAATGAGGTAGTTGTCTACAGTAGAGTTCTGTTCTGTTTTGAACAGTCTCTAATGAGGTAGTTGTCTACAGTAGAGTTCTGTTCTGTTTTGAACAGTATCTAATGAGGTAGTTGTCTACAGTAGAGTTCTGTTCTGTTTTGAACAGTCTCTAATGAGGTAGTTGTCTACAGTAGAGTTCTGATCTGTTTTGAACAGTCTAATGATGAGTTGTCTACATCTGTTCTGTTTTGAACAGTCTCTAATGAGGTATTTTATTAGAGTTCTGTTCTGTTTTGAACAGTTCTAATGAGTAGTTGTCTACAGTAGAGTTATGTTCTTTTTGAACAGTCTCTAATGAGGTAGTTGTCTACAGTAGAGTTCTGTTGTTTTGAACAGTATCTAATGAGGTAGTTGTCTACAGTAGAGTTCTGTTCTGTTTTGAACAGTCTCTAATGAGGTAGTTGTCTACAGTTTTGTTCTGTTTTGAACAGTATCTAATGAGGTAGTTGTCTACAGTAGAGTTCTGTTTGTTTTGAACAGTCTCTAATGAGGTAGTTGTCTACAGTAGAGTTCTGTTCTGTTTTGAACAGTATCTAATGAGGTAGTTGTCTACAGTAGAGTTCTGTTCTGTTTTGAACAGTATCTAATGAGTAGTTGTCTGTAGAGTTATGTTCTGTTTGAACAGTCTAATGAGGTAGTTGTCTACAGTAGAGTTCTGTTCTGTTTTGAACAGTCTCTAATGAGGTAGTTGTCTACAGTAGAGTTCTGTTCTGTTTTGAACAGTCTAATGAGATAGTTGTCTACAGTAGAGTTATGTTCTGTTTTGAAAAGTCTAATGAGGTAGTTCTCTACAGTAGAGTTCTGTTCTGTTTTGAACAGTATCTAATGAGGTAGTTGTCTACAGTAGAGTTCTGTTTTCCTGTTGTGGATCCAGACTTTGCCTTCGTCCTAAATGGCACCCTATTCCCTACATTGTGCACTGCTCGATAGGGTACAATTTGGGACACGGATGCAGACGTTTTATCCCTGCATAATGCCTCCTCTGTTTAATCTAAAGACATCAATTCTGTTGAGGGCCATTGCTTGGCTGTGAGGGTAGTGAGATATTCAAATGATATCATTTCCATAATGTGGCTAATTATCTGAGTATTGGTGAATGGAATACTGAGAGGAAATCTTTAGCACACACGGCCATCTCCCTTCCTCCATCTCACACCCACACACACACACACACACACACACACCATCTCCCCTCCTCCATCTCACACCCACACACACACACACACACACGGCCATCTCCCCTCCTCCATCTCACACCCACACACACACACACACACACACACACACACACACGGCCATCTCCCCTCCCACACCCACACACACGGCCATCTCCCCTCCATCCATCACACACACACACACACACACACACGGCCATCTCCCCTCCTCCATCACACACACACACACACACACACACACACACACACACCCACACACACATCTCCCCTCCTCCATCACACACACACACACATCACACACACACACACACACACACACACATTCACAGGCCATCTCCCCTCCTCCATCTCACACACACACACACACACACACACACACACATCTCCCACATCACACACACACACACGCCATCTTTTCCATCTCCTGCTGTTATTCACAGTCATTTACACACACACACACACACATACACACAGTCCAAATACAGAGGCTATAAAATAAACAGTCAAAATAGGAAATGATTCTGCATGCGTTTTCATCATCAGATTTCTGCCCTACAGTGCACCCTGTGCATTTAACAACACAGTCCCATCTCCACTACCTGCAGTTTACTAAATACTATTTCCCCTGGATTTGATCAAATAGTCTGCATGACAAATAGTCTCGTCCATGCATTAAACAATAAAGTCTCAGCCTTTAATAGACTTGACCAAATAATCCTTTAACAGGGTTGTAAAAACAGGGCTGTGTTATTGTGAGAGGCTGTCTGCTACACCATGTATTGACTCAGCCGGAGGCTGCTGGTTGGTACACTATGTATTGACTCAACAGGAGGCTGCTGGTTGGTACAATATGTATTGACTCAGCAGGAGGCTGCTGGTTGGTACAATATGTATTGACTCAGCAGGAGCCTGCTGGTTGGTTGGTACACTATGTATTGACTCAGCCGGGGGCTGCTGGTTGGTACACTATGTATTGACTCATCAGGAGGCTGCTGGTTGGTACACTATGTATTGACTCAGCAGGAGGCTGCTGGTTGGTACACTATGTATTGACTCAGCCGGGGGCTGCTGGTTGGTACACTATGTATTGACTCAGCAGGAGGCTGCTGGTGGGTACAATATGTATTGACTCAGCAGGAGGCTGGTTGGTTGGTACACTATGTATTGACTCAGCAGGCTGCTGGTTGGTACACTATGTATTGACTCAGCAGGAGGCTGCTGGTTGGTACACTATGTATTGACTCAGCAGGAGACTGCTGGTTGGTACAATATGTATTGACTCATCAGGAGGCTGCTGGTTGGTACACTATGTATTGACTCAGCAGGAGGCTGCTGGTTGGTACACTATGTATTGACTCAGCAGGAGGCTGCTGGTTGGTACACTATGTATTGACTCAGCAGGAGGCTGCTGGTTGGTACACTATGTATTGACTCAGCAGGAGGCTGCTGGTTGATACACTATGTATTGACTTAGCAGGAGGCTGCTGGTTGATACACTATGTATTGACTTAGCAGGAGGCTGCTGGTTGGTACACTATGTATTGACTCAGCCGGAGGCTGCTGGTTGGTGCACTATGTATTGACTCAGCCGGAGGCTGCTGGTTGGTACAATATGTATTGACTCATCAGGAGGCTGCTGGTTGGTACACTATGTATTGACTCAGCAGGAGGCTGCTGGTTGGTACAATATGTATTGACTCAGCAGGAGGCTGCTGGTTGGTTGGTACACTATGTATTGACTCAGCCGGAGGCTGCTGGTTGGTACAATATGTATTGACTCAGCAGGAGGCTGCTGGTTGGTACAATATGTATTGACTCAGCCAGAGGCTGCTGGTTGGTTGGCACACTATGTTGGTACAATATGTATTGACTCAGCCAGAGGCTGCTGGTTGGTTGGCACACTATGTATTGACTAAGCCGGAGGCTGCTGGTTGGTACACTATGTATTGACTCAGCCGGAGGCTGCTGGTTGGTACAATATGTATTGACTCAGCAGGAGGCTGCTGGTTGGTACAATATGTATTGACTCAGCCAGAGGCTGCTGGTTGGTTGGCACACTATGTTGGTACAATATGTATTGACTCAGCCAGAGGCTGCTGGTTGGTTGGCACACTATGTATTGACTAAGCCGGAGGCTGCTGGTTGGTACAATATGTATTGACTAAGCCGGAGGCTGCTGGTTGGTACACTATGTATTGACTTAGCAGGAGGCTGCTGGTTGGTACACTATGTATTGACTCATCAGGAGGCTGCTGGTTGGTACACTATGTATTGACTCAGCAGGAGGCTGCTGGTTGGTACAATATGTATTGACTCAGCAGGAGGCTGCTGGTTGGTACACTATGTATTGACTCAGCCGGAGGCTGCTGGTTGGTTGGTACACTATGTATTGACTCAGCAGGAGGCTGCTGGTTGGTACACTATGTATTGACTCAGCAGGAGGCTGCTGGTTGGTTGGTACACTATGTATTGACTCAGCCGGAGGCTGCTGGTTGGTACACATGTATTGACTCATGCTTTGGTACAATATGTATTGACTCAGCAGGAGGCTGCTGGTTGGTACAATATGTATTGACTCAGCCAGAGGCTGCTGGTTGGTTGGCAAACTATGTTGGTACAATATGTATTGACTCAGCCAGAGGCTGCTGGTTGGTTGGCACACTATGTATTGACTAAGCCGGGGGCTGCTGGTTGGTACACTATGTATTGACTTAGCAGGAGGCTGCTGGTTGGTACAATATGTATTGACTCAGCAGGAGCCTGCTGGTTGGTTGGCACACTACGTATTGACTCAGCAGGAGGCTGCTGGTTGGTACACTATGTATTGACTCAGCAGGAGGCTGCTGGGTGGCACACTACGTATTGACTCAGCCGGAGGCTGCTGGTTGGTACACTATGTATTGACTCAGCAGGAGGCTGCTGGTTGGTACACTATGTATTGACTCAGCAGGAGGCTGCTGGTTGGTACACTATGTATTGACTCCGGAGGCTGTTTGGTACACTATGTATTGACTCAGCAGGCTGCTGGTTGGTACAATATGTATTGACTCAGCAGGAGGCTATTGGTTGGTACACTACGTATTGACTCAGCCATGCTGGGTGGTACACTATGTATTGACTCAGCCGGAGGCTGCTGGTTGGTACACTTCAGCAGGAGGCTATTGGTTGGTACACAGTACAGATCTGATACGTGTGCCTGTTTAGGGCTGTGTGTGTGTGCATGTGTGTGAGTGTGTGTGTGTGTGTGTGTGTTTCGGGCTGTGTGTGTGTGCGTGTGTGTTTAGGGCTGTTTGTGTGTGCGTGTGTTTGGGGCGTGGTACAGACCTTAGGGACAGACCTCTGAAAGCTGTAGACTCACTCAACAATAACATTAGATCGTGACTCAGCCATTTATAACGCACAGTCACAACCCTCAGAGATTACCTTTTAAACAACAAACATTTTAGTGTGTTTATCTCTTGGAAAACCCCTGACATGACCTCTCTCTCTCTAATTGGCTCGATGTGATCTGTGAGGATTTGAGGAGGGGGCGGAGACTACAACAGACCACCTTAGGGAATACGTTGGGGTGGCTGCTAACTCAGTGTTCACCCTACAGTTTTAATAGACAGGCTGCCTCACAGCCATCGGCCGAGCTCTGTTCCCTTAGCACTCCACTGAAAAATGACCAATAGGACAGACTGATCTCTCTCTACCTCTCTCTACCTCTCTCTACCTCTCTCTACCTCTCTACCTCTCTCTACCTCTCTCTCGTGTGTTACAGCCTGGACACATTAAAATAGATAAAATTGAGATGTTTTGTCACTGGCTTACACACAATAACCCATAACATCAAAGTGTAATTATTTTTTATATAATTATATTTCAATAAATATTCAACCCCTTCAGGAGTAAAAAATGTGCTTAACAAGTCACGTAATAAGTTGCATGGACTCCGTGTGCAATAACAGTGTTAAACATGATTTTGGAATGACTACCTCATCTCTGTACCCCACACATACAAATATCTGTAAGTTCCCTCAGTCAAGCAGTGAATTTCAAACATTGATTCAACCACAAATACCTGGGAAGTTTTCCAATGCCTCACAAAGAGGGCACCTATTGGTAGATGGGTAAAAATGTAATGGTGTATCAATACACCCAGTCACTACAAAGATACAGGCGTCCTTCTGAACTCAGTTGCCGGAGAGGAAGGAAACCACTCTGGGATTTCACCATGAGGACAATGGCTACTTTAAAACAGGTACGGAGTTTAATGTCTGTGACAGGAGAAAACTGAGGATGGATCAACAACATTATAGTTACTCTACAATACCAACCTAAATGACAGAGTGAAAGGAAGAAAGCCTGAATAGAATAAACATATTCTAAAACATGCTTCCTGTTTGCAAAAAGGCACTAAAGTAATACTGAAAAGCAATTCACTTTGTCCTGATTACAAAGTGTTATGTTTGGGGCAAATCCAATACAACACATTACTGAGTCTCCATATTTTCAAACATAGTGGTGTCTGCATCATGTTATGGGTATGCTTATAATCATTAAGGACTGGGGAGTTTTTCAGGATAAAAAAAACAGAATGGAGCTAAGCACAGGTAAACTCCTAGAGGAAAACCTGGTTCAGTCTGAGTTCCACCAGACACTGGGCGTTGAATTCACCCGCAGGACAATAAACTAAAACACAATCCCAACTCTACACTGGAGTTGCTTATCAAAAACACAGTGAATGTTCTTGAGTGGCCGAGCTACAGTTTTGACATAAATCTACTTGACAATCTATGGCAAAACCTAAAAATGGCTGTCTAGCAATGATCAACAATTAATGTGACAGAGCTTGAAGAATGTTGAAAAGGATAATGGGCAAATGTTGCACAATAAGCTTTTAGAAACTTACCCAGAAAGACTCAACAGCAGTAATCGCTGCCAAAGATGCTTCTACAAAGTATTGACTCAGAGGTGTGAATACTTATATAAATTAGATATCTGTCTTAAATTTCCAAAATGTACAAACACAACAATAACAGCGGAACACAAATCACTTGCATAGACAACCCTGTGTGATCAATGCAGAGGTAGTTAGGGTCAAGTTTGTCTGATCAATTTCTCACTAATAATTTCCGATGAACATAGCACACACACACACACACACACACACACACACACACACACACACACACACACACACACACACACACACACACACACACACCCCCTCCTCACAGCCATATTACAAGCCATGATGATGTTAACTCAATAATGTGCATTCCAATCATGTATTTCAGTAATCACTATTAATCTAACGTTCAGTTAACCAGAGACTTTTAGGGTCAGATTTACTAAGCGTTTGCACTTTTCACGCCTCAAGGGAAAATTAAACATTGCAGATAAGCAGGGTGAAAATAATTGATGAAGGTAAAGTGTAATTAAGATGAAGTCTAGGGCAGATGGAGAGTGTTATGCTTTGGTGCCAGTGCTTAGTTAGTGGTAAGTAAGGGCTTAGCACAGTAAATGTGACTCACACTATTGTAGCCAGTTGGTCTGTGTGTTGGGATAAGAGGAGCCTGGGTCGTTCCCTGGTGTCTGTGTGTTGGGATAAGAGGGGCCTGGGTCGTTCACTGGTGTCTGTGTGTCTGTGTGTTGGGATAAGAGGAGCCTGGGTCGTTCCCTGGTGTCTGTGTGTTGGGATAAGAGGAGCCTGGGTCGTTCCCTGGTGTGTGTGTTGGGATAAGAGGGGCCTGGTGTCTGTGTGTCTGTGTGTTGGGATAAGAGGGGCCTGGGTCGTTCCCTGGTGTCTGTGTGTTGGGATAAGAGGAGCCTGGGTCATTCCCTGGTGTCTGTGTGTCTGTGTGTTGGGATAAGAGGAGCCTGGGTCGTTCCCTGGTGTCTGTGTGTTGGGATAAGAGGGGCCTGGGTCGTTCCCTGGTGTCTGTGTGTTGGGATAAGAGGAGCCTGGGTCGTTCCCTGGTGTCTGTGTGTTGGGATAAGAGGGCCTGGGTCGTTCCCTGGTGTCTGTGTGTTGGGATAAGAGGAGCCTGGGTCGTTCCCTGGTGTCTGTGTGTTGGGATAAGAGGAGCCTGGGTCGTTCCCTGGTGTCTGTGTGTTGGGATAAGAGGAGCCTGGGTCGTTCCCTGGTGTCTGTGTGTCTGTGTGTTGGGATAAGAGGAGCCTGGGTCGTTCCCTGGTGTCTGTGTGTCTGTGTGTTGTGTTGGGATAAGAGGAGCCTGGGTCGTTCCCTGGTGTCTGTGTGTTGGGATAAGAGGGGCCTGGGTCGTTCCCTGGTGTCTGTGTGTTGGGATAAGAGGGGCCTGGGTGTCTGGTCCCTGGTGTCTGTGTGTTGGGATAAGAGGGGCCTGGGTCGTTCCTGGTGTCTCCCTGGTGTCTGTGTGTTGGGATAAGAGGGGCCTGGGTCTGTGTCCCTGGTGTCTGTGTGTTGGGATAAGAGGGGCCTGGGTCGTTCCCTGGTGTCTGTGTGTTGGGATAAGAGGGGCCTGGGTCGTTCCCTGGTGTCTGTGTGTTGGTGATAAGAGGGGCCTGGGTGTGTGTTGGGATAAGAGGGCCTGGGTTCCCTGGTGTCTGTGTGTTGGGATAAGAGGGCCTGGGTGTCCCTGGTGTCTGTCGTTGGGATAAGAGGAGCCTGGGTCGTTCCCTGGTGTCTGTGTGTTGGGATAAGAGGGGCCTGGGTCGTTCCCTGGTGTCTGGTGTCTGTGTGTCTGTGTGTTGGGATAAGTGTCTGTGTGTCTGTGTGTTGGGATAAGAGGGGCCTGGGTCGTTCCCTGGTGTCTGTGTGTTGGGATAAGAGGGGCCTGGGTCGTTCCCTGGTGTCTGTGTGTTGGGATAAGAGGGGCCTGGGTCGTTCCCTGGTGTCTGTGTGTCTGTGTGTCTGTGTGTTGGGATAAGAGGGGCCTGGGTCGTTCCCTGGTGTCTGTGTGTCTGTGTGTTGGGATAAGAGGGGCCTGGGTCGTTCCCTGGTGTCTGTGTGTTGGGATAAGAGGGGCCTGGGTCGTTCCCTGGTGTCTGTGTGTTGGGATAAGAGGGGCCTGGGTCGTTCCCTGGTGTCTGTGTGTCTGTGTGTGTGTGTGTGTGTGTGTGTGTGTGTGTGTGTGTGTGTGTGTGTGTGTGTGTGTGTGTGTGTGTGTGTGTGTGTGTCGCGTGTGTGCGTGTGTTATGTGTGTGTGTATCTGTGGGAGCATGTGTGTTATGTGTGTGTGTATCTGTGGGAGCATGTGTGTTATGTGTGTGTGTATCTGTGGGAGCATGTGTGTTATGTGTGTGTGTATCTGTGGGAGCATGTGTGTTATGTGTGTGTGTATCTGTGGGAGCATGTGTGTGTGTCTGTGGGAGCATGTGTGTGTGTGTGTGTGTATCTGTGGGAGCATGTGTGTTATATGTATCTGTGGGAGCATGTGTATATGTGTGTTATGTGTGTGTGTATCTGTGGGAGCATGCATATGTGTGTGTTATGTGTGTGTGTGTGTTCGCGTGTGTGCGTGTGTTATGTGTGCGTGTATCTGTGGGAGCATGTATATGTGTGTTAGTTACTGTGTTTCTGGATGTATTACGATGGTCTGTCTGTCTGTCTGCCTGTCTGCCTGTCTGCCTGTCTGCCTGTCTGCCTGTCTGCCTGTCTGCCTGTCTGCCTGTCTGTGTCTGGCTGGCTGTCTGGCTGTCTGTCTGGCTGTCTGTCTGTCTGGCTGTCTGTCTGGCTGTCTGTCTGTCTGTCTGTCTGTGCTAGCCAATCAGCCAGTCAGAGCTGGGCTGGCTGAGTTCTCCTGGCCACTCCAGCTTAAGTGCTTTCATTTGAGAGGCTGAACGGTAGACAGACCCTTATTATGGCAGAGAGAACACAGTCACTAAACCAGGCAGCCAGCCAGCTAGCCAATCAGCCAGTCAGCCAGTCACTTCACCAGCCAGTCAGTCAGCCGGCTCAGCCTTTCTCTGCACTGACCATTATTCCAGTGTCTATCTCTCAGCCAAAAGGCTACAAACTAACTGATGTTTCCTGCTATCTTGTCTCATGCTAGCAGTGTTGTGTTGGTGGTTTGTTGGCTGACTCTAGTCTGGCTGATAACATCTACACTAAGGTTACTTCCTAAGGTTACTATTCCGTATATAGTATACTACTTTTGACCAGAACCTTGAAGTCAGGTCAGGTCAGGTCAGGGTGTTCAGTCAGTAAATAGAACTCTCAGAATGTCAATGCCACAGGAAGCAGGAAGTGAGTGAGTCAGAATAGGAAGTAATGATGTCTATCAGTCTGCCTATCAGAGTGTCTCTAGAGAAATCACAGTGCTTACACTGCAACGTTGTTAGAGCCACACCAAAGTCTCCTCACACAGCAGCACTGCTTCTAACAGAGTCCGTTTATCAGTTATCAGCTCCAAACTTCAGAGAGACAGAGAGAGCTCCATTATGTAATAGATACAGCTCTGTAGCCAAGAGGAGATAAAGACTACCTCAGATTGCTACAGAACTGCTTCTATACCTTACAGAATGTGGCCTTCACAGAGGTCCGGAGGGCCGCACTTAAAATCTATTATATTTCCTCGCCTTCGATATGTTAAAACAAATATTTCTCTATCCATCGCTTTTTAATTTTTCTATGCTTCCTGACTGTCTGGCTTTTGTTTTGATGACTGTTATCAAGCTGGACAGAGTGAAGAGACTATAGATGACTGTTATCAAGCTGGACAGAGTGAAGAGACTATAGATGACTGTTATCTAGCTGGACAGAGTGAAGAGACTATAGATGACTGTTATCAAGCTGGACAGAGTGAAGAGACTATAGATGACTGTTATCAAGCTGGACAGAGTGAAGAGACTATAGATGACTGTTATCAAGCTGGACAGAGTGAAGAGACTATAGATGACTGTTATCAAGCTGCACAGAGTGAAGAGACTATAGATGACTGTTATCAAGCTGGACAGAGTGAAGAGACTATAGATGACTGTTATCAAGCTGGACAGAGTGAAGAGACTATAGATGACTGTTATCTAGCTGGACAGAGTGAAGAGACTATAGATGACTGTTATCAAGCTGGACAGAGTGAAGAGACTATAGATGACTGTTATCAAGCTGGACAGAGTGAAGAGACTATAGATGACTGTTATCAAGCTGGACAGAGTGAAGAGACTATAGATGACTGTTATCAAGCTGGACAGAGTGAAGAGACTATAGATGACTGTTATCAAGCTGGACAGAGTGAAGAGACTATAGATGACTGTTATCAAGCTGGACAGAGTGAAGAGACTATAGATGACTGTTATCAAGCTGGACAGAGTGAAGAGACTATAGATGACTGTTATCAAGCTGGACATAGTGAAGAGACTATAGATGACTGTTATCAAGCTGGACAGAGTGAAGAGACTATAGATGACTGTTATCAAGCTGGACAGAGTGAAGAGATTATAGATTACTGTTATCAAGCTGGACAGAGTGAAGAGACTATAGATGACTGTTATCAAGCTGGACATGGTGAAGAGACTATAGATGACTGTTATCAAGCTGGACAGAGTGAAGAGATAATAGATGTTGATTGATATCATTTTTGTTCAACAACGACAAAAAATTAACTTGTGGGCTGAATTGAACAGGCTCAAAGACCAGATCCGGCCTGCAGACCTTGAGTTGAACACATGTGCCTTGAACACATAAATCTTTAAACTAAAAGCTGCACAGAACTGAAAGGCTAATAAAGAGATCTACTTTAGAAATATTCTGGTCTCCCTACCCTTTCTGGTTACCTCTTCCAGGTTTGTGTGTGTGTGTGTGTGTGTGTGTGTGTGTGTGTGTGTGTGTGTGTGTGTGTGTGTGTGTGTGTGTGTGTGTGTGTGTGTGTGTGTGTGTGTGTGTACACAAAGAAGTCCATTAGGTTACAGCTGCAGAGAGAGAGTGCTGACTGCAGCCATGTCTTTCCCCTCATATCACTCCACTAAAAAGCCTTTTCCTTTTCCATGACACACAACCTCCCTGTAACACTCACACTTCCCTGTCACAGGAGAGCCTCCTCCGGAACCATGCCTCTCTCACACAGGAGAGCCTCCTCCGGAACCATGCCTCTCTCACACAGGAGAGCCTCCTCCGGAACCATGCCTCTCTCACACAGGAGAGCCTCCTCCGGAACCATGCCTCTCTCACACAGGAGAGCCTACAGACCTCGGAGGGCCCGGTTCACTCCTACAGACCTCGGAGGGCCCTGTTCACTCCTACAGACCTCGGAGGGCCCTGTTCACTCCTACAGACCTCGGAGGGCCCTGCTCACTCCTACAGACCTCGGAGGGCCCTGTTCACTCCTACAGACCTCGGAGGCCTGGTTGACTTCACAGAAAGGTAGGCAAGCACACACACACCAAGCTCTACCTCCTCCTCAGAGCCAAGCCAGCTCACACCAGCATCTCAGAGCCAAGCCACCTTCCACCAGCATCTCAGAGCCAAGCCACCTCCCACCAGCATCTCAGAGCCCAGCCATCTCCTCTCCAGCATCTCAGAGCCCAGTCACCTCCCACCAGCATCTCAGAGCCGAGTCCAGTAACAACAGCCCAGTCCAGTACCAACAGCCCAGTCCAGTAACAATCCCCTTAAAATCACAGTGAACTTGGCTTTGTCCCGACTGAGATCAATACCAGAAGCAATCAAATTAAGAGTGAGGACAGCTGATTCAAATCTATTGAGTCTATCTGTCCCCTCCGTGTGTCTCTGTCTGTGGCCGCTCAACACTGACATCTCTATCAAACAGTATGTCATCACCTCTGACAACTCTACTACTAAACAGTATGTCATCACCTCTGACAACTCTACTACTAAACAGTATGTCATCACCTCTGACAACTCTACTACTAAACAGTATGACATCACCTCTGACAACTCTACTACTAAACAGTATGGCATCACCTCTGACAACTCTACTACTAAACAGTATGGCATCACCTCTGACAACTCTACTACTAAACAGTATGGCATCACCTCTGACATCTCTACTACTAAACAGTATGGCATCACCTCTGACAACTCTACTACTAAACAGTCATGTGGAAAACAGAACAGAGGTAACTCTCACCTAAAGGACTTCTTATTCACTCAGATTCAGTGACCACTGACAACTCTACTACTCCAGAGACCTGTCTGAATGAACAGTAGTCATCACCTCTTTCTATAAAACAGGGTGAGACCTGTCTACTACTAAACAGTATGGCATACCATCTTATACTAAAAGGGTTGAGACCTGTCTGAGGGAGAGTAGATACCATCTTATTAAAAGTATGGCATCACCTGAGACCTGTCTAAAGAGTATGATCACCTCTGACTTACTACTAAACAGGGTTGAGACCTGTCTGAGGGAGAGTAGATACCATCTTATTAAAAGGGTTGAGACCTGTCTGAGGGAGAGTAGATACCATCTTATTAAAAGGGTTAGGGGTTGAGACCTGTCTGAGGGAGAGTAGATACCATCTTATTAAAAGGGTTGAGACCTGTCTAAGGGAGAGTAGATACCATCTTATTAAAAGGGTTGAGACCTGTCTAAGGGAGAGTAGATACCATCTTATTAAAAGGGTTGAGACCTGTCTGAGGGAGAGTAGATACCATCTTATTAAAAGGGTTGAGACCTGTCTGAGGGAGAGTAGATACCATCTTATTAAAAGGGTTGAGACCTGTCTGAGGGAGAGTAGATACCATCTTATTAAAAGGGTTGAGACCTGTCTGAGGGAGAGTAGATACCATCTTATTAAAAGGGTTGAGACCTGTCTGAGGGAGAGTAGATACCATCTTATTAAAAGGGTTGAGACCTGTCTGAGGGAGAGTAGATACCATCTTATTAAAAGGGTTGAGACCTGTCTGAGTGAGAGTAGATACCATCTTATTAAAAGGGTTGAGACCTGTCTAAGGGAGAGTAGATACCATCTTATTAAAAGGGTTGAGACCTGTCTAAGGGAGAGTAGATACCATCTTATTAAAAGGGTTGAGACCTGTCTGAGGGAGAGTAGATACTGTACCATCTAATTAAAAGGTATTGGTCTATTGTAGCAGTAGGGTAGCCTGGGTACCAGTCTGATTGTGCCATCATGCCACTCCTTGGCTAGCAGTAGAGCAGACTGAGTAAGTAGTCCATAGAAATCAAGTTATTACTGTCCTCTCTCTCTGTGGCCGCCTCCTAAAATCATTTCCCTTCAATTGGTTTCAATTGAAAATGTCGCCGGCTCTCCAAGTCTTTCAACCCCAGATGACTCAATAACAGCTTCCCTTTTGAGGGCCTACCAGTTCATTGAGGAGAGAAGTTTGAAAAGGATGTGCGTCATTCAGTCACTGGTTCTAGTCCAGAGACAGAGACAGACTGACTCAGACCAACTACTCTCTCTCTCTACCTCTTTCTCTGTTTCTCTCATTGTTTCTCTCTACCTCTTTCCCTGTTTCTCTCTCTACCTCTCCTTCTCTGTTTCTCTCTCTCTCCCCCTCTCTCCCTTTGACACAGCTCTCCTTCTGCATCATCATGATAATCCACTGCCCCTTCTGCACTTTTGTTACTCACAGGGTTCAATACACTCACAAATACTCTGTCTCTCAATTCAATTCAATTCAATTCAAGGGCTTTATTGGCATTGGAAACATGTGTTAACATTGCCAAAGCAAGTAAGGTAGATAATATATAAAGTGGAATAAACAATAAAAATTAACAGTAGACATCACACATACAGAAGTTTCAAAACAATAAAGACATTACAAATGTCATATTATATATATATATAAATACAGTGTTTTAACAATGTATAAATGGTAAAGGACACAAGATAAAATAAATAAGCATAGATATGGGTTGTATTTACAATGGTGCGTGTTCTTCACTGGTTGCCCTTTTCTTGTGGCAACAGGTCACAAATCTTGCTGCTCTGATGGCACACTGTGGAATTTCACCCAGTATATATGGGAGTTTATCAAAATTGGATTTGTTTTCGAATTCTTTGTGGATCTGTGTAATCTGAGGGAAATATGTCTCTCTAATATGGTCATACATTGGGCAGGAGGTTAGGAAGTGCAGCTCAGTTTCCACCTCATTTTGTGGGCTGTGAGCACATAGCCTGTCTTCTCTTGAGAGCCATGTCTGCCTACGGCGGCCTTTCTCAATAGCAAGGCTATGCTCGCTGAGTCTGTATATAGTCAAAGCTTTCCTTAATTTTGGGTCTCTCTCTATCTTTTTTCCTCTTCTCTCTCTCTCTCTCTCTCTCTCTGTCTCTCTCTCTCTCCTGTCTCTCTCTCTCTCTCTGTCGTTCTATCTATCTGTCTCTCTCTCTTGTCATCTCTATCTATCTGTCTCTCTCTCTCTCTCTCATTCTATCTATCTGTCTCTCTCTCTCTTGTCGTTCTATCTATCTGTCTCTCTCTCTCTCTTGTCTCTTCTATCTATCTGTCTCTCTCTCTCTTGTCGTTCTATCTATCTGTCTCTCTCTCTCTACCTGTGTCTCTCTCTCTCTTGTTGTTCTATCTATCTGTCTCTCTCTCTTGTTGTTCTATCTATCTGTCTCTCTCTCTTGTTGTTCTATCTATCTGTCTCTCTCTCTTGTTGTTCTATCTATCTGTCTCTCTCTCTTGTTGTTCTATCTATCTGTCTCTCTCTCGTCTATCTATCTATCTATCTATCTAGTCATTCTATCTATCTATCTGTCTCCCTCTCTCTTGTTGTTCTATCTATCTGTCTCTCTCTCTTGTTGTTCTATCTCTCTGTATTTTTGAGACACACTCAAAAGAGCAGCACCTGTGTCTAAAAGCTTGTTCAGCTCCAGAATAAATCAGGCCTCTTGTGTAACAGGAGCCCATCCCCAGGTCCTCTGACTCAGGATTAACAACAGGGGGGGTAGAGACTCAGGGGGGAGCTTCCCAAAAGCTGTTACCAAACATGCTTCTTTGCCAGTACTCTCTCTCCAATTCTGGGGAATTCACCCTGTCTTTACCCTGCTCTGAGTCAGACAGCCTGGGGTCGGTGAGTTGGATACTAGTGTAGGACAGCGTTTCCCAAACTCAGTCTTGGGGACCTCAAGGAGTGCACATTTTTGTTTTTGTCCACAACACAACTGATTTAAATAATCAACTCGTCATTGAGGTTTGATTATTTGAATAAGCAAAACTTATTAGAAAGTTTCTTCAAGTGCAGTCACAAAAACCGTCAAACGCTATGATGAAACTGGCTCTCATGAGAACCGCCACAGAAAAGGAAGACCTAGAGTTACTTCTGCTGCAGAGGATAAGTTCATTAGAGTTACCAGCCTCAGGAATTGCAGCCCAAATAAATGCTTCACAGAGTTCAAGTAAGAAACACATCTCAACATCAACTGTTCAGAGGAGACTGCGTGAATCAGGACTTCATGGTTGAATTGCTGCAAAGAAACCACTACGAAAGGACATCAATAAGAAGAAGGGACTTGCTGGGGCCAAGAAACATGAGCAATGGACATTAGACCAGCGGAAATCTGACAGTGTCTTTGTGAGACGCAGAGTAGGTGAATGGATGATCTCGCATGTGTGGTTCTCGCCGTGAAGCATGGAGAAGGAGGTGTGATGGTGTGGGGGTGCTTTACTGCTGACACTGTCTGTAATTTAATGATAATTAAAGGCACACTGCCGTGATACACCATCCAATCTGGTTTTCACTTTGTGGACCATCATTTGTTTTTCAACAGGACAATGACCCAAAACACACCTCCAGGCTGTGTAAGGGCTATTTGACAAAGGAGAGTGATGGAGTGCTACATCAGATGACCTGGCCTCCACAATCTCCTGACTTTAACCCAATTGAGATGGTTTGGAATGAGTTGGACCGCAAAGGGAAGGAAAAGCAGCCAACAAGTGCTCAGCATATGTGGGAACCCCTTCAAGACTGTTGGAAAAGCATTCCAGGTGAAGCTGGTTGAGAGAATGCCAAGAGTGTGCAACGCTACTTTGAAGAATCTAAAATACCTTTTTGGTTACGACATGATTCCATATGTGTTATTTCATAGTTTTGATGTCTTCACCATTATTATACATATCATTAACCCTTAAATGAGTAGGTGTGCCCAAAATTTTGACTGGTACTGTACATATATACAGTTGAAGTCGGAAGTTTACATACACCTTAGCCAAATACATTTTAGCTCAGTTTTTCACAATTCCTGACATGTAGTCCTGGTAAAAATGCCCTGTCTCAGGTCAGGTAGGATCACCACTTAATTTTAAGAATGTGAAATGTCAGAATAATAGTAGAGAGAATGATTTATTTCAGCTTTTATTTCTTTCATCACATTCCTAGTGGGTCAGAAATCTAAACATACACTCAATTAGTATTTGGTAGCATTGCCTTTAAATTGTTTAACTTGGGTCAAACGTTTCAGGTAGCCTTCCACAAGCTTCCCACAATAAGTTGGGTGAATTTTGGCCCATTCCTCCTGACAGAGTTGGTGTAACTGAGTCAGGTTTGTAGGCCTCCTTGCTCACACAAGCTTTATCAGTTCTGCCCACAAATGTTCTATATGATTGAGGTCAGGGCTTTGTGATGGCCACTCCAAAACCTTGACTCTGTTGCCCTTAAGCCATTTTGCAACAACTTTGGAAGTATGCTTGGGGTCATTGTCCATTTGGAAGACCCATTTGCAACCAAGCTTTAACTTCCTGACTGGTGTCTTGAGATGTTGCTTCAATACATCCACATAATTTCCCTACCTCATGATGCCATCTATTTTGTGAAGTGCACCAGTCCCTCCTGCAGCAAAGCACCCCCACAACATGATGTTGCCACCCCCGTGCTTCACGGTTGGGATGGTGTTCTTCGGCTTGCAATCCTCCCCTTTTTTTCTCCAAACATAACGATGGTCATTATGGCCAAACAGTTCTATTTTTTTTCATCAGACCAGAGGACATTTCTCCAAAAAGTGCAATCTTTGTTCCCATGTGCAGTTGCAAACTGTAGTCTTGCTTTTTTATGGCGGTTTTGGAGCAGTGGCCTCTTCCTTGCCGAGCAGTCTTTCAGGTTATGTCAATATAGGACTCGTTTTACTGTGGACATAGACACTTTTGTACCTGTTTCCTCCAGCATCTTCACAAGGTCCTTTGCTGTTGTTCTGGGATTTATTTACACTTTTCACACCAAAGTACGTTCATCTCTAGGAGACAGAATGTCTCCTTCCTGAGCCGTATGATAGCTGCATGGTCCCATGGTGTTTATACTTGCGTACTATTGTTTGTACAGATGAACATGGTACCTTCAGGCATTTGGAAATTGCCTCCAAGGATGAACCAGACTTGTGGAGGTCTACAATGTTTTTTCTGAGGTCTTGGCAGATTTCTTTTGATTTTCCCATGATGTCAAGCAACGAGGCACTGAGTTTGAAGGTAGGACTTGAAATACATCCACAGGTATACCTCCAATTGACTCAAATGATGTCAATTAGCCTATCAGAAGCTTTTAAAGCCATGACATTTTCTGGAATTTTTCACGCTGTTTAGAGGCACAGTCAACTTAGTGTACGTAAACTTCTGACCCACTGGAATTGTGATACAGTGAATTATAAGTGAAATAATCTGTCTGTAAACAATTGTTGGAAAAGTGACTTGTGTCATGCACAATGTAGATGTCCTAACCGACTTGCCAAAACTATAACTTTTTTTTGTTTTGTGGGGGGGGGGGGAACAGCCTTCATTCCTCCAGTCTCTTAAGAGCAGAACCTAGCTAGAGCCTGGCAGCTCGGTCATCTTCAATCGTTATGAAACCGGTTCTACTATAATAGAGTGTGAGGCTTCCTTCTACCCTGAAGTGGGAGTCTCTATTCAGACTGACCTTGCTAGGCGGCGGTGAGGAGAAAGGGCTTAAGCTGAACTGAAGTGTTTGGCAAAGACACACTCTCACCGGGCCGGCCTTCTACAGCCAGCCATCTCCTCTGATTTGTATGGCAAAGACACACTCTCACCGGGCCGGCCTTCTACAGCCAGCCATCTCCTCTGATTTGTATGGCAAAGACACACTCTCACCGGTCGGGGTTCTACAGCCAGCCATCTCCTCTGATTTGTATGGCAAAGACACACTCTCACCGGGCCGGCCTTCTACAGCCAGCCATCTCGTCTGATTTGTATGGCAAAGACAAACTCTCACTAGGGCCGGCCTTCTACAGCAAGGCATCACCTCTGACTTGTATGGCAAAGACACACTCTCACCGTGCTAGCCTTCTACAGCCAGCCATCTCCTCTGATTTGTATGGCAAAGACACACTCTCACCGGGCCAGCCTTCTACAGCAAGGCATCTCCTCTGATTTGTATGGCAAAGACAAACTCTCACCGGGCCGGCCTTCTACAGCAAGATATCTCCTCTGACTTGCGGAGAGTCTGGATCTCATGGTCGGGGTGTCTAACACTACCTACCAGGATGGTAGCAGGGTCAGGCTAGAACATGTCACATGTCAGTCATTTAGCAGACGCTCTTATCCAGAGTGACTCACAGTTAGTGGACCCATGGTTAAGATATCTCGGTGGGACAACCACACATCACAGTGTAGTAAGTACATGTCCACAGTTAGTGGGCCCATGGTTAACATATCTCGGTGGGACAACCACACATCACAGTGCTAGTAAGTACATGTCCACAGTTAGTGGGCCCATGGTTAAGATATCTCGGTGGGACAACCACACATCACAGTGCTAGTAAGTACATGTCCACAGTTAGTGGGCCCATGGTTAAGATATCTCGGTGGGACAACCACACATCACAGTGCTAGTAAGTACATGTCCACAGTTAGTGGGCCCATGGTTAAGATATCTCGGTGGGACAACCACACATCACAGTGCTAGTAAGAACATGTTTCCTATAGCGCGTGTACAGGACATATATAAAATATGAGCTGATTAGAAAGATCAAGGAAGCACGTAGGAGACACGTGTTGCTTTAATGTGATGCGAAACTGTACCTGACACACACACACACACACACACACACTAACATAATTAAACCCCCACCTTAACTCTAATAAAACCCCATAAGCAGCTTAGAAGAAAAAGCAGAATATAAAAACATAAGAAGGTTCAGTCTAAACTCCATCGTCAGATATAAGCAATTAGGGCCCTGAAACTAAAATAATCTGGCATTTCAGGAGCTTTCTACTTCCTGTTTAAGTGCACATTAAAAAACTCTTTATGCTAACAACAGATGGCAACTGAAATATCTATTGGTCTATTCTCTCTTGGTTCCCCGCCGTAGAGTTTGGCATTGGCTAATAGTGAGTAATGGCTGCCAAAGGATCCATCTGAGAGACATGGAATTCCCTCGCCTCTCTCTCACTCTGATACACCGTGATACAGGAGAACGCATACAGGGGCAAACACACAGAAATAATACACACACACACAAGCAGGCGTGTACACACATAAACACACACACAGAAGCAAACATTTCACACACACAGAAGCAAACGTTTCACACACACACACACACAAGCATTTACATGCCCACAAACACACAGGCATGAACAAACGCCCACAAACAAACGTCATGAACAAACGCAGACACACACAAGTAAACTCACACACACAAACACACATGTACACACACACACACACACACACACACACACACACACACACACCACTGAGTTGTAATGATGCCTTCAGTGACTAGAGGGGAACAGCAAGGTGGGGGGCGAGGCCTTTCTCAGCAGGAACACAACTCCACCGCTCCAAAACAGTGAGAGGGAGAGGGAGTGGGTGGGCGGCAGGCTAATGGCTAAGTCACCAGCTCTAACACACACAGTCTTTTTCAACTAACCTTGTGGGGACACACAATTCAGTCCCATTAAAAATCCTATTTTCCCTAACTCCTAAACCTAACCCTTACCTGAAAACTAACCCGAGCTCCTAACACTAAACCTAATTCTAACTTTAACCCTAAACCCCCTAGAAATAGCATTTGACTTTGTGGGGACTAACAAAATGTCCCCAGTTGGTTAACTCTTTGTTCATTTACTATTATTTTGGGGACTTCTAGTGTAGTTAAACTCGTTCACACACACACACACACACACACACACACACACACACACACACACCACACACACACCAGTTGAGGCTGCAGAGGGGAGGATGGCTCATAATATCATAATAATGGCTGGAATGGAGTCAGTGGAATGGCATCAAACACATGAACCTTGATACCATTACATTTACTCAGTTCCAGCCATTAATATGAGCCGTCCTCCCCTCAGCAGCCTCCACTGACTGACACAGACGTCACACACCCATCACCTCCCACCCCGCAGTGGGAAGGACCCGTGTATAGCATTAACAGCAGTGTTAGGGCTTCCAGGCTGAGGACTGGGATGCAGAAGGGGACTGAAGCCGCGGGACAATAAGCCATCTGTCAATACAAGCAGCGCTTCCCCAGGCAGCCTGCTTCCTCTGACCAGGATCCACGGCTCAATCTGTCTGCAGCGCCGGACAGGCCGGATCAACCAGGAGAAGGAAAGGAATCCCCTGGTCTCTCTCTCACTGACTGGCTGATCTGGCTGGAAACAGAGACTCACTACAGCTCAGTCTAACCTGGAGATACAGACCACAGCTCAGTCTAACCTGGAGATACAGACCACAGCTCAGTCTACCTGGAGATACAGACCACAGCTCAGTCTACCTGGAGATACAGACCACAGCTCAGTCTAAACTGGAGATACAGACCACAGCTCAGTCTACCTGGAGATACAGACCACAGCTCAGTCTACCTGGAGATACAGACCACAGCTCAGTCTAAACTGGAGATACAGACCTAGACAGGACACAGCTCAGTCTAACCTGGAGATACAGACCTAGACAGGACACAGCTCAGTCTAACCTGGAGATACAGACCACAGCTCAGTCTACCTGGAGATACAGACCACAGCTCAGTCTACCTGGAGATACAGACCACAGCTCAGTCTACCTGGAGATACAGACCACAGCTCAGTCTACCTGGGGATACAGACCACAGCTCAGTCTACCTGGAGATACAGACCACAGCTCAGTCTACCTGGAGATACAGACCACAGCTCAGTCTACCTGGAGATACAGACCACAGCTCACAGTCTAACCTGGAGATACAGACCACAGCTCAGTCTACCTGGAGATACAGACCACAGCTGTCTACCTGAGATACAGTCTACCTGGAGATACAGACACAGCTCAGTCTACCTGGAGATACAGACCACAGCTCAGTCTACCTGGAGATACAGACCACAGCTCAGTCTAACCTGGAGATACATACCACAGCTCAGAACCTGGAGATACAGACCACAGCTCAGTCTACCTGGAGATACAGACCACAGCTCAGTCTACCTGGAGATACAGACCACAGCTCAGTCTACCTGGAGATACAGACACAGCTCAGTCTACCTGGAGATACAGACCACAGCTCAGTCTACCTGGAGACAGACACAGCTCAGTCTACCTGGAGATACAGACCACAGCTCAGTCTACCTGGAGATACAGACCACAGCTCAGTCTAACCTGGAGATACAGACCACAGCTCAGTCTACCTGGAGATACAGACCTAGACAGGACACAGCTCAGTCTAACCTGGAGATACAGACCACAGCTCAGTCTACCTGGAGATACAGACCACAGCTCAGTCTACCTGGAGATACAGACCACAGCTCAGTCTACCTGGAGATACAGACCACAGCTCAGTCTACCTGGAGATACAGACCACAGCTCAGTCTAACCTGGAGATACAGACCACAGCTCAGTCTACCTGGAGATACAGACCTACACAGACCACAGCTCAGTCTACCTGGAGATACAGACCACAGCTCAGTCTACCTGGAGATACAGACAGCTCAGTCTAACCTGGAGATACAGACCACAGCTCAGTCTACCTGGAGATACAGACCACAGCTCAGTCTACCTGGAGATACAGACCTAGACAGGACACAGCTCAGTCTAACCTGGAGATACAGACCACAGCTCAGTCTACCTGGGGATACAGACCTACACAGACCACAGCTCAGTCTACCTGGAGATACAGACCTAGACAGACCACAGCTCAGTCTAACCTGGAGATACAGACCACAGCTCAGTCTACCTGGAGATACAGACCACAGCTCAGTCTACCTGGAGATACAGACCACAGCTCAGTCTACCTGGAGATACAGACCACAGCTCAGTCTACCTGGAGATACAGACCTACAGCTCAGTCTACCTGGAGATACAGACCACAGCTCAGTCTACCTGGAGATACAGACCACAGCTCAGTCTACCTGGAGATACAGACCACAGCTCAGTCTACCTGGAGATACAGACCACAGCTCAGTCTACCTGGAGATACAGACCACAGCTCAGTCTACCTGGAGATACAGACCACAGCTCAGTCTAACCTGGAGATACAGACCACAGCTCAGTCTACCTGGAGATACAGACCACAGCTCAGTCTACCTGAAGATACAGACCACAGCTCAGATACAGACCACAGCTCAGTCTACCTGGAGATACAGACCCTGGAGATACAGACCACAGCTCAGTCTACCTGGAGATACAGACCACAGCTCAGTCTACCTGGAGATACAGACCACAGCTCAGTCTACCTGGAGATACAGACCACAGCTCAGTCTACCTGGAGATACAGACCACAGCTCAGTCTACCTGGAGATACGGACCTACACAGAATACATCTCAGTCTACCTGGAGATACAGACCTAGACAGGAGATACAGACCACAGCTCTACCTGGAGATACAGACCACAGCTCAGTCTACCTGGGGATACAGACCACAGCTCAGTCTACCTGGAGATACAGACCACAGCTCAGTCTACCTGGAGATACAGACCACAGCTCAGTCTACCTGGAGATACAGACCACAGCTCAGTCTACCTGGAGATACAGACCACAGCTCAGTCTACCTGGAGATACAGACCACAGCTCAGTCTACCTGGAGATACAGACCACACAGACCATACAGTCTACCTGGAGATACAGACCACAGCTCAGTCTACCTGGAGATACAGACCTACAGGACACAGCTCACTACCTGGACAGCCACAGCTCAGTCTACCTGGAGATACAGACCACAGCTCAGTCTACCTGGAGATACAGACCACAGCTCAGTCTACCTGGGGATACAGACCACAGCTCAGTCTACCTGGAGATACAGACCACAGCTCAGTCTACCTGGAGATACAGACCTAGACAGAACACAGCTCAGTCTACCTGGGGATACAGACCACAGCTCAGTCTACCTGGGGATACAGACCTACACAGACCACAGCTCAGTCTACCTGGAGATACAGACCACAGCTCAGTCTACCTGGAGATACAGACCTAGACAGACCACAGCTCAGTCTACCTGGAGATACAGACCACAGCTCAGTCTACCTGGAGATACAGACCACAGCTCAGTCTACCTGGGGATACAGACCACAGCTCAGTCTACCTGGAGAGATACAGACCACAGCTCAGTCTACCTGGGGATACAGACCACAGCTCAGTCTACCTGGAGATACAGATACAGACCACAGCTCAGTCTACCTGGAGATACAGACCACAGCTCAGTCTACCTGGAGATACAGACCACAGCTCAGTCTACCTGGGGATACAGACCACAGCTCAGTCTACCTGGAGATACAGACCACAGCTCAGTCTACCTGGGGATACAGACCACAGCTCAGTCTACCTGGAGATACAGACCTAGACAGAACACAGCTCAGTCTACCTGGAGATACAGACCAAAGCTCAGTCTACCTGGGGATACAGACCACAGCTCAGTCTACCTGGAGATACAGACATACACAGACCACAGCTCAGTCTACCTGGAGATACAGACCTAGACAGAACACAGCTCAGTCTACCTGGGGATACAGACCACAGCTCAGTCTACCTGGAGATACAGACCTACACAGACCACAGCTCAGTCTACCTGGAGATACAGACCACAGCTCAGTCTAACCTGGAGATACAGAGACATACCACAGCTCAGTCTACCTGGAGATACAGACCACAGCTCAGTCTACCTGGAGATACAGACCACAGCTCAGTCTACCTGGAGATACAGACCACAGCTCAGTCTACCTGGAGATACAGACCACAGCTCAGTCTACCTGGAGATACAGACCACAGCTCAGTCTACCTGGGGATACAGACCACAGCTCAGTCTACCTGGAGATACAGACCTAGACAGACCACAGCTCAGTCTACCTGGAGATACAGACCACAGCTCAGTCTACCTGGAGATACAGACCTAGACAGACCACAGCTCAGTCTACCTGGAGATACAGACCACAGCTCAGTCTACCTGGAGATACAGACCACAGCTCAGTCTAAACTGGAGATACAGACCTAGACAGAACACAGCTCAGTCTAACCTGGAGATACAGACCTACACAGACCACAGCTCAGTCTACCTGGAGATACAGACCACAGCTCAGTCTACCTGGGGATACAGACCACAGCTCAGTCTACCTGGAGATACAGAACACAGCTCAGTCTACCTGGAGATACAGACCACAGCTCAGTCTACCTGGAGATACAGACCTACACAGACCACAGCTCAGTCTACCTGGGGATACAGACCACAGCTCAGTCTACCTGGGGATACAGACCACAGCTCAGTCTACCTGGAGATACAGACCTACACAGACCACAGCTCAGTCTACCTGGAGATACAGACCACAGCTCAGTCTACCTGGAGATACAGACCACAGCTCAGTCTACCTGGAGATACAGACCACAGCTCAGTCTACCTGGAGATACAGACCACAGCTCAGTCTACCTGGAGATACAGACCACAGCTCAGTTTAACCTGGAGATACAGACCACAGCTCAGTCTACCTGGGAATACAGACCTACACAGACCACAGCTCAGTCTAACCTGGAGATACAGACCACAGCTCAGTCTACCTGGGGATACAGACCTACACAGACCACAGCTCAGTCTAACCAGGGGATACAGACCTACACAAACCACAGCTCAGTCTAACCTGGAGGTACAGACCACAGCTCAGTCTACCTGGGAATACAGACCTACACAGACCACAGCTCAGTCTACCTGGGAATATAGACCTAGACAGACCACAGCTCAGTCTAACCAGGGGATACAGACCTACACAAACCACAGCTCAGTCTAACCTGGAGGTACAGACCACAGCTCAGTCTACCTGGGAATACAGACCTACACAGACCACAGCTCAGTCTACCTGGGAATACAGACCTACACAGACCACAGCTCAGTCTAACCTGGGGATATAGACCTAGACAGGACACGGGTTAAAGATGGTTTTGAGGGGCGGTAGGTATAACCTCGAGGTTAGAGCGTTAGGCTAGTAACCGAAAGGTTGTAGGTTTGAATCCCCGAGCCGACAAGGTGAAGACCTGTCGCTGTGCCCTTGAGCAAGGCACTTAAATACAATTGCTCCAAGTGTGCTGGACAATGAGCCATGGCTGTGATCACACTCTCAGTGGGTGTCTCCGAGGGAGTTGTGATATGAGCCACGGCTGTGATCCCACTCTCAGCGGGTGTCTCCGAGGGAGTTGTGTCTCCGAGGGAGTTGTGATATGAGCCATGGCTGTGATCCCACTCTCAGCGGGTGTCTCCGAGGGAGTTGTGATATGAGCCACTGCTGTGATCCCACTCTCAGCGGGTGTCTGAGGGAGTTGTGATATGAGCCACTGCTGTGATCTCACTCTCAGCGGGTGTCTCCGAGGGAGTTGTGATGTGGAAGAAAACACGTTTCCATTACACGCTTGTGAAAGTGACAGGACAAATATAAACACCCCCAAAATTATTATTATTAGAGACGCAACAACTGAGGGTTGATTTTGATTCCCGCATGTTTATTGAGGAGTTAAAAATAGTCTCCCTGAAGAAGCTCATTACTACTTTATCACTCTGACATTCCAACACAACTTCAGCTGCACGGAGGTGACGGAAAGTTCCAGTGTTCCTGTTTTCAACCTTTGAGAATGAGAACAGCCACTGGAACACACACCTTTAAACACATCTCCTCACAGTTCACCAACCACACATACACCTTTAAACACATCTCTCCTCACAGTTCACCAACCACACATACACCTTTAAAACACATCTCTCCTCACAGTTCACCAACCACACATACACCTTTAAACACATCTCTCCTCACAGTTCACCAACCACACATACACCTTTAAACACATCTCTCCTCACAGTTCACCAACCACACATACACCTTTAAAACACATCTCTCCTCACAGTTCACCAACCACACATACACCTTTAAACACATCTCTCCTCACAGTTCACCAACCACACATACACCTTTAAACACATCTCTCCTCACAGTTCACCAACCACACATACACCTTTAAACACATCTCTCCTCACAGTTCACCAACCACACATACACCTTTAAACACATCTCTCCTCACAGTTCACCAACCACACATACACCTTTAAAACACATCTCTCCTCACAGTTCACCAACCACACATACACCTTTAAACACATCTCTCCTCACAGTTCACCAACCACACATACACCTTTAAACACATCTCTCCTCACAGTTCACCAACCACACATACACCTTTAAACACATCTCTCCTCACAGTTCACCAACCACACATACACCTTTAAACACATCTCTCTCACAGTTCACCAACCACACATACACCTTTAAAACACATCTCTCCTCACAGTTCACCAACCACACATACACCTTTAAAACACATCTCTCCTCACAGTTCACCAACCACACATACACCTTTAAACACATCTCTCCTCACAGATCACCAACCACACATACACCTTTAAACACATCTCCCTCACAGTTCACCAACCACACATACACCTTTAAACACATCTCCACAGTTCACCAACCACACATACACCTTTAAACACATCTCTCCTCACAGTTCACCAACCACACATACACCTTTAAACACATCTCTCCTCACAGTTCACCAACCACACATACACCTTTAAACACATCTCCTCACAGTTCACCAACCACACATACACCTTTAAACACATCTCTCCTCACAGTTCACCAACCACACATACACCTTTAAACACATCTCTCCTCACAGTTCACCAACCACACATACACCTTTAAACACATCTCTCCTCACAGTTCACCAACCACACATACACCTTTAAACACATCTCCTCACAGTTCACCAACCACACATACACCTTTAAACACATCTCTCCTCACAGTTCACCAACCACACATACACCTTTAAAACACATCTCTCCTCACAGTTCACCAACCACACATACACCTTTAAACACATCTCTCCTCACAGTTCACCAACCACATGGAGTTAAGTCCATGAAACCTAATGAGCTCTCTGGCTAGTATTGTACCTCAACACACCTCAACGTCACTTGAACCCACGGACACATGACAACCTCATGTAATTACATTGCAGTCAACTCCAGGGAAGTGCACTTTGGATAAGTGCACACTCTGTTCAAATGCGCTACACATAATTGACTGAATAGAATTATACAGCACTTCAGCAGCACAGTTGACACACACTATCTACTTCTCTCTCTCTCTCACACACACACACACACTTCAAATGATAGTTCAACCACGCACCTGAAAAAACATCTAGTCTAACCAATTCAACGGAGAGCGTCCTCGCAATCCTTTGCCTATCCGTTCCTGTCCCGTGATGAGCATCAGAGTGGTTATCCTCCCTGTCAACTGGAAGGTCATAACATGGAGAAATAAAATGGAGGGGTCAACTCCGGTAGGTCCCAAGGAGCCTGCCACCCGTGACAAGTGGCTCCAGCCGTTATCTGTGGTGGCGCGTTTGTTCCCCTCCGTGGTTGAGCGTGGGCGGTGCAGTAATGGCAGTAGGGCAACATCCCAAATGGCACCCTATTCCCTAAATAGTGCACTACTTTTGACCAGGGCTGATAGGGCTCTGGTTAAAAGTAGTGCAGGAAATAGTGGAGGGATTATATCGGCCCTCGTACAAAGCGGATAACAAGGTGACTGGGGCTGATCCGACCCGGTAAACCAATCCAGCAGCACATGGAGCTCGGAGAACTTGTCATATTATTTATAGCCGGGTAGTCTCTACATTACTACCACAGCGAGCTAGACAAGATACTTTGGGCAGACGACAAGTTGCAGTGGCAGAAAGAAAAGCTCAACTAAATGATAACACCAGGTGCAAAGCCTCAGTGACTTGTGGGCAACATATTGGCTTCTCCTTGAAATTCATTGGTAAATTATTATTTGATGATGGAAACAAATGACAACAGCTTTGGCATGGAATGAATAGCCCCAATAGGCCATGAAAACATATTATAGGGAATGTTAAACGGGACCTCTCTCTTTTCCTTCTCTTCGCCGTGTATCATTCTATCCAATTAGGCTACTGGAGATTTATCTTACAAGGCTGCTGCTCGTTGTCATGCACTAAAAAGGCAATAGAAAAAGAATTTGCGTGCTGAGCGCGACACAGTGTGCACACTAAACGACACAGCACAGCTGGGGCTCTGCTGCGTAATCCACCACAAATCTGTGTTACAATTACTGTCAGTCCGGCCGTGGGCACCGACCGACGGGGGAACTTTGTTTACTGCTCCTGTGTTGGCATTGGCCCAGTACCAAAGGTGCCACAGCCGACCAAGGTAAAATTTGTTTTATACTGGATATTTGGTGGATATTCGGATTTCTCTCGTCAATAGTTATTTACCCAAGCAGGCAATGACTATGAAAAATTATATATTCTGAATCAGGGGTGGATGGAGAACAATCCAAACGTTTTTGAAGATTTTATTTTATTTTACAGCAAACAAATATGCGGATTGTTCTTCATCCATCCCTGATTCAGAATATATACTTTTCATAGGCATGCGTCATGCATCATTGAAGGCTTGGTTCAATAGCTATTGAGTAGAGAGAACCGAATATCCACCCAATATCCAATATAAAACTAATTTGAACTCGGTCCACAACCGGACTGGCTGCGGCGGAGGGAGCCCTGGAGCCAACCCCGGCGCGGGCCTCGGGCGCGTCTCTCCTATCTGATAAACGCTCTGTCTGATCTTTCTGGCTGTCACCCTGCGCTAGTATATTATCTGGACACGTTATTTTCTCATCTGCGACTATATTTATAGGGGAGCTGATTAGTCAAACGCCATAACTAGAGCACCTTGCCCCTTTCTGAACATTTTGGACTATCCGCTCGGCTATGCGTCGCAGTTTAGCAGGCTTGTGAAGGTATCGCCCAGTATAGATATCCCCCGTTGCTAGGGCTGCTCACGAGTTGTCTCCCCGCTCTCTAGATCCGTAAAGACTAATCACAGACATGTCAAGTGGACTCGAACGTTATTTAACGTTGAGAGACTTATCATAACGCAACACCACAGCCGCAAAGTAAGACACTTCAAATTAATAACAACGCGTTATTCTTTATGATATCCGCTTATATTGGGATACATTTGCCCGAGCTCCTTTAAATCTTACCTGAAATTGTTCCATGCTAACCAAATTTCGTTTAGTTAATCAACATCAGACGCAGGATATCCAAAGCTTGCTCTGTTCCCGTTCATCTCTCATTCCCGGGCCGTTGTAATGTTTCTATAAAGCCGTTGTATTAGCAGACTTGGCCAGGTTACAGCGGCTCACACTGAGGCAGCGCGATGCCAAATATCTCGTCTTCCCAGGAGCACGAGCATAACCTACTCCCGCCGAATCCGCGTGGCTCTGTCTGGTGAGCGCGCGGCGCTGGTAGAGGACCTCTCCAGTGTGACAGCTGACAGAATCGCTTATTCCCTCTCTCCTCATGGGCATTCCCCGAATCAGACACGTCTGCCTTTATCCGTTCTCCAAATGATAGACATTGAAGGGCATTTAAAACCTGAGATATGGTGAAACAATATGTCTATATTATTTTGAGAGTGCAGGTGTAATGTCACATATCAGACATCAGTGTGTGTGTGTGTGTGTGTGTGTGTGTGTGTGTGTGTGTTCAGGAATTATATTAAATTCCTTTGCTGAAGTGACTATAATTGAAAGGTGTAGGTGTAGGTGTGTAAAATCCCTATGTTTTCATTGGCTGCTCCATGACCAGACAGGCCATCTATCCTGTTACTATTGGCTGATCTTAAACTGAGAAGCCATATGTGTGTTTATTTACTGTCACTAATCCAGAACTGTCTGACGTAACATCACCAAACTATCTCCTATCCTATTGGTTAAACCATGCCCAGAACTCTGTATTCTGGGTTTCAATTGGCTGAAGGCCGGTATAAAGACTGCCTCCTGTGTGTTTCTTGATGCGGGCGGCAAACAGGGTGATAGTGCGAGCAGCTGGCAGAAGTCAGACCAATCTGATGGCTCATTTGGTGTGTGTGTGTGTGTGTGTGTGTGTGTGTGTGTGTGACATTTGGCTGTGGGTTCTGCCAACATGAAGGGACACATTTACTCAATAAACGGTAAGGAGGACACATTATCTAAACACAGGGATGCATTGATAGGGCAATATGCGTGCACACACACACACACACACACACACATACACACACGGCAAGGCATCCCTTGAATGGGTTCTGTGGAGTACACACTCATCCCTGGCCAACCAGCGTTGACAGAACATACAGCCACCCTCCACATGTCCCCCAGTCCCTCATCACAGATCCACACTGCTGTGATCACAGTGGCACATCAACTCACAGCAGGAACATAAAGCATCCCTCCACATGTCCCCCAGTCCCCATACACCAGAGACCACACTGCTGTGATCACAGTCAACACATCATGTCACTCAGAACATACAGCCACCCTCCACATGTCCCCCAGTCCCCATACACCAGAGACCACACTGCTGTGATCACAGTCAACACATCATGTCACTCAGAACATACAGCCCACCCTCCACATGTCCCCCAGTCCCCATACACCAGAGACCACACTGCTGTGATCACAGTCAACACATCATATCACTCAGAACATACAGCCACCCTCCACATGTCCCCCAGTCCCCATACACCAGAGACCACACTGCTGTGTTCACAGTCAACACATGTCACTCAGAACATACAGCCACCCTCCACATGTCCCCCAGTCCCCATACACCAGAGACCACACTGCTGTGATCACAGTCAACACATCATGTCACTCAGAACATACAGCCATACAGCCATACAACATACTACATAAAGGCTGGTGTGGCTTTATGATTGGGCCTGATTGGTGTTACAGTTTTGCCACAGCTAACACACCTAATCATGATCTTCAGTTTAGAATGACATTTGATTAATCAGCTGTGTTTGCTAGGGATGGAGAAAAAGTCTGACACCAATCAGGCCCTGGAGGACTGGAGTTGCCCACCCCTGGTTTAATGTGTCCTATGTTCTGAGTGATATGATGTGTTGACTGTGAACACAGCAGTGTGGGACTTTAAGAGAACAATAACATGGAATAAGACCCACTATGGGACCCACTATGGGACTTTAAGAGAACAATAACATGGAATAAGACCCACTATGGGACTTTAAGAGAACAATAACATGGAATAAGACCCACTATGGGACTGTAAGAGAACAATAACATAGAATAAGACCCACCATGGGACTTTAAGAGAACAATAACATGGAATAAGACCCACTATGGGACTTTAAGAAAACAATAACATAGAATAAGACCCACTATGGGACTTTAAGAGAACAATAACATGGAATAAGACCCACTATGGGACTTTAAGAGAACAATAACATGGAATAAGACCCACTATGGGACTTTAAGAGAACAATAACATGGAATAAGACCCACTATGGGACTTTAAGAGAACAATAACATGGAATAAGACCCACTATGGGACTTTAAGAGAACAATAACATGGAATAAGACCCACAATGGGACTTTAAGAGAACAATAACATGGAATAAGACCCACTATGGGACTTTAAGAGAACAATAACATTGAATAAGACCCACTATGGGACTTTAAGAGAACAATAACATGGAATAAGACCCACTATGGGACTTTAAGAGAACAATAACATAGAATAAGACCCACTATGGGACTTTAAGAGAACAATAACATGGAATAAGACCCACTATGGGACTTTAAGAGAACAATAACATGGAATAAGACCCACTATGGGACTTTAAGAGAACAATAACATGGAATAAAACCCACTATGGGACTTTAAGAGAACAATAACATGGAATAAGACCCACTATGGGACTTTAAGAGAACAATAACATGGAATAAAACCCACTATGGGACTTTAAGAGAACAATAACATGGAATAAGACCCACTATGAAACATTCTTAGATGATTTGGCCCCGTACAGAAACAACCCCTAACACATACACCCTAGATAGTTCACTATTTTTCCCACTTTTGTATATTTGAAAGGAGTTCATGTAATTGTTTCAATCTACAGGAAGTCCCTACTAGGCTAGGGGCTAAGGGAACTGCCTGGAGGTTTCTGTCAACAAGATCTCATTGTTTCCTGTTGAAATTCAACATATTATGGAAAAACGTCTGTTTTTACGCATTAATTGCATGTGGTTACAGGGTTGAAACAGAAACTCAGAGGGTTACGTTTAGGTATTCATTGTGAGTGGTTAAGTTTAGGTATTCATTGTGAGTGGTTACGTTTAGGTATTCATTGTGAGTGGTGAAGTTTCGGTATTCATTGTGAGTGGTTAAGTTTAGGTATTCATTGTGAGTGGTTAAGTTTAGGTATTCATTGTGAGTGGTTAAGTTTAGGTATTCATTGTGAGTGGTTAAGTTTAGGTATTCATTGTGAGTGGTTAAGTTTAGGTATTCATTGTGAGTGGTTAAGTTTAGGTATTAATTGTGAGTGGTTAAGTTTAGGTATTCATTGTGAGTGGTTAAGTTTAGGTATTCATTGTGAGTGGTTAAGTTTAGGTATTCATTGTGAGTGGTTAAGTTTAGGTATTCATTGTGAGTGGTTAAGTTTAGGTATTCATTGTCAGTGGTTAAGTTTAGGTATTCATTGAGAGTGGTTAAGATGGCTCAGTGGTCTAATGAGGGAGTTCTCTGGCTCTGAGCATCACAAGTTCGCTCCCAGTGCTGGGTGATCGTTTGACATTTCTTTTGGGGGTTGAGCACAGAGGAAGGCATATATCGACGTTCTTAGGACCTTTACAAACGTCCGAAACCGCTGTCTATTGCTAGTGATCAGTTTGTTGCTGTAGGTGCCCTTACTCTGCCCTGAAATAAGCATTGTGGAGAAGCCTTTAAGGTTGACTAGACGTGATATACAGCATCTCCACTTGGATGATGACAAAGCTTCTGTTCTCTGGTCATTAAAATAATACCATCATTTATTACATTTCTCCATATTCTCTTAATTAAAATTCATTTATCACAGTGTGAGAATTCAGAACGGAGCCATTAACGAGACTGCTCTCTTGGCCATATCTATCAGAGGGTGAGTGTGTGTATGTGTGTGTGTGTGCGTGTGTGCAGTGATAAATCATATTTAACAATCTACATTTGCTAAACCTGACCATCTGACTCCATTTAATATTATAGTAAAACCAGGTGCAATCAAGAATTCTGAGTTTGGCAGGACTAAGGTAATAGTCATGAGAAGTGAATGTATTATTTAAAAGTGTTATACAATGAATGAAATAACATACAAGACATAAAGCTGAAGTTACAAGTCAACCCTGACATTAACAAAGCATCTCCAATCTCGACCTATAGATCCTCAGGTCACCTTCCAAGACAAAGCATGAACTACTCAGACCAACTCAGGCCATGGGCTTTGCTGGCTCACAAGAGAAGCATTTCATACAACCTTATTCCATGGACAGCGTACAGGAGTAGAGGCAGAACAACGACATTTCATTCCATTTAGAACAGTTGAAGGTGTGACTCTTTCAAACGAAAACCAACCACCATTGACCAATCAAACGATACCAAGTTACAGTAACCTGATGGCCCAGGCCTGACCTCCACAGGATGTCACAGCATCTAAAGGCTGGTGTGGGGGGTGACACCAGCACAGATGAGGCACAATTCCTAAAGACTATAAAAACCCTTTGCATAGAGTCAAGTAGAGTTCCCCCTGTACATATCCAAGTTACCATAGCGATCATGTAGAGTTCACCATGTACAGATACAAGTTACCATAGAGTCATGTAGAATTCACCCTGTACAGATAAAAGTTACCATAGAGATCAAACATCCAGATACAAGTTACCACAGAGATCATTCATCAATATACAAGTTACCACAGAGATCATTCATCAATATACAAGTTACCACAGAGATCATTCATCAATATACAAGTTACCACAGAGATCATTCATCCAGATACAGTGACAGAGAGGAGAGAGAGAGGAGAAAGAAAGGAGACAGGGAGGAGACAGAGAGGAGACAGGGAGGAGACAGAGTGGAGACAGAGAGGAGACAGGGAGGAGACAGAGTGGAGACAGAGAGGAGACAGAGAGGAGACAGAGTGGAGACAGAGAGGAGACAGAGTGGAGACAGAGAGGAGACAGAGAGGAGACAGAGAGGAGACAGACAGGAGACAGGGAGGAGACAGAGAGGAGACAGAGAGGAGACAGAGTGGAGACAGAGAGAAGACAGAGTGGAAACAGAGTGGAAACAGAGGGAGACAGAGAGGAGGCAGAGAGGAAATAGAGAGGAGACAGAGAGGAGACAGAGTGGAAATATAGAGGAGACAGAGAGGAGACAGGGAGGAGAGAGAGAGGAGAGAGAAGGAAGATATAGGGAGGAGACAGAGAGGAGACAGGGAGGAGACAGGGAGGAGACAGAGTGGAAATAGAGAGGAGACAGAGAGGAGACAGGGAGGAGACAGAGTGGAAATAGAGAGGAGACAGAGAGGAGACAGGGAGGAGACAGGGAGGAGACAGGGAGGAGACAGAGTGGAAATAGAGAGGAGACAGAGAGGAGACAGGGAGGAGACAGGGAGGAGACAGAGTGGAGACAGAAAGGAGACAGGGAGGAGACAGGGAGGAGACAGAGAGGAGACAGGGAGGAGACAGGGAGGAGACAGAGAGGTGACAGAGTGGAGACAGAAAGGAGACAGGGAGGAGACAGGGAGGAGACAGAGAGGAGACAGGGAGGAGACAGGGAGGAGACAGAGAGGAGACAGAGAGGAGACAGGGAGGAGACAGAGAGGAGACAGGGAGGAGACAGGGAGGAGACAGAGAGGAGACAGGGAGGAGACAGGGAGGAGACAGAGTGGAAATAGAGAGGAGACAGAGAGGAGACAGGGAGGAGACAGGGAGGAGACAGGGAGGAGACAGAGTGGAGACAGGGAGGAGACAGAGTGGAAATAGAGAGGAGAAAGAGAGGTGACAGAGTGGAGACAGAAAGGAGACAGAGAGGATCGAGAGAGGAGAGAGAAGGAAGATATAGGGAGGAGACAGGGAGGAGACAGAGAGGAGACAGGGAGGAGACAGAGAGGAGACAGAAGGAAGATATAGGGAGGAGACAGGGATGAGACAGAGAGGAGACAGAGAGGAGACAGAGAGGAGACAGAAGGAAGATATAGGGAGGAGACAGGGATGAGACAGAGAGGAGACAGAGAGGAGACAGGGAGGAGACAGAGAGGAGACAGGGAGGAGACAGAGTGGAGACAGAAGGAAGATATAGGGAGGAGACCGGGAGGACATAGTTTGGGGCCAAGCCTACATGTTCCACAGGGATGCCAACCCCATGTAGACTCCAAAGCTTCCCACAGTTGTGTCAAGTTGTCTGGATGTCCTTTGGGTGGTGGACCATTCTTGATGCACACGGGAAACTGTTGAGCGTGAAAAACCCAGCAGCGTTACAGTTCCTGACACAAACTGATGAACCTGGCACCTACTACCATACCCCGTTCAAAGGCACCTAAATCCTTTTGTCTTCCCGTTCACCCTCTGAATGGCACACAAACACAATCCATGTCTCAATTATCTCAAGGCTTGTAAATCCTTCCCCAACCTGTCTCCTCCCCTTCATCTACACGGATTGAAGTGGACTTAACCAGTGACATCAATAAGGGATCACAGCTTTCACCTAGTTTCACCTAATCAGTCTATGTCATGGAAAGAGCAGGTGTCATTAAAGTTTGGTACACTCAGTGTACAGTCATGGCCAAAAGTTTTGAGAATGACACAAATATTAATTTCCACAAAGTTTGCTGCTTCAGTGTCTTTAGATATTTTTGTCAGATGTTACTATGGAATACTGAAGTATAATTACAAGCATTTCATAAGTGTCAAAGGTTCTTATTGACAATTACATGAAGTTGATGCAAAGAGTCAATATTTGCAGTGTTGACCCTTCTTTTTCAAGACCTCTGCAATCCGCCCTGACATGCTGTCAATTAACTTCTGGGCCACATCCTGACTGATGGCAGCCCATTCTTGCATAATCAATGCTTGGAGTTTGTCAGAATTTGTGGGTTTTAGTTTGTCCACCCGCCTCTTGAGGATTGACCACAAGTTCTCAATGGGATTAAGGTCTGGGGAGTTTCCTGGTCATGGACCCAAAATATCGATGTTTTGTTCCCTGAGCCACTTAGTTGTCACTTTTGCCTTATGGCAAGGTGCTCCATCATGCTGGAAAAGGCATTGTTTGTCACCAAACTGTTCCTTGACGGTTGAGAGAAGTTGTACTCGGAGGATGTGTTGGTACCATTCATTATGCATGGCTGTGTTCTTAGGCAAAATTGTGAGTGAGCCACTCCCTTGGCTACAACCCCACACATTAATGATCTCAGGATGCTTTACTGTTATCCGATAAATGGATGGTTTAGGTGCAATCTTACTGGCAGCAATATCCTTGCCTGTGAAGCCCTTTTTGTGCAAAGCAATGATGATGGGGACGTGTTTCCTTGCAGGTAACCATGGTAGACAGAGGAAGAACAATGACTCCAAGCATCACCCTCCGTTTGAAGCTTCCAATCTGTTATTAGAACTCAATCAGTATGACAGAGTGATCTCTAGCATTGTCCTCGTCAACACACACCTGTGATAACGAGAGAATCACTGACATGATGTCAGCTGGTCCTTTTGTGGCAGGGCTGAAGTGCAGTGGAAATGTTTTTGGGGGATTCAGTTAATTTGCATGGCAAAAAGGGACTTTGCAATTAATTGCAATTCATCTGATCACTCTTCATAACATTCTGGAGTATATGCAAATTGCTATCATACAAACTGAGGCAGCAGACTTTGTGAAAATTAATATTTTTGTCAATCTCAAAACTTTTGGCCACGACTGTAGTATAAATGTGTGTGTTGCCAGGATAGATCTCCAACACTGTCGCTGTGTGGTGCAGCTTAGTCTATTGGAGTGGGACAGACTGTTAAATAGCCATCACTAGCCCGGCTACTACCTGGTTACTCAACCCTGCACCTTAGAGGCTGCTGCCCTATATACACAGACACATTTGATTTGATTTACAATACTTTGGTAGCTGGGGTCCATTGTACAGGGCTATTGGTACATTACCAGTTCATGAATGATCTTCTACTGTTGCTTATAGGATCAATAACCTTACTGTCAGGTCTATTTACTGTAAGATGTACTGTATCCGTGGTAACTGCATGTGGCTTCTGGGTGTTGTTAGACTAATGCTGTCGGGGTATTCCTACGCCTCAGTTCGCTATGGGGTATTTGCACGAGAGTACTGTTGCTATGGTAT
>NC_088218.1:5473293-5480793 GCF_036934945.1 Oncorhynchus masou masou | reverse complement strand
ACTACTGGGGGTTACTAGAACAGGGGTGGTCAACCCTCCTACAGAGACTACTGGGGGTTACTAGTACAGGGGTGGTCAACCCTCCTACAGAGACTACTGGGGGTTACTAGTACAGGGGTGGTCAACCCTCCTACAGAGACTACTGGGGGTTACTAGTACAGGGGTGGTCAACCCTCCTACAGAGACTACTGGGGGTTACTAGTACAGGGGTGGTCAACCCTCCTACAGAGACTACTGGGGGTTACTATACAGGGGTGGTCAACCCTCCTACAGAGACTACTGGGGGTTACTAGTACAGGGGTGGTCAACCCTCCTACAGAGACTACTGGGGGTTACTAGTACAGGGGTGGTCAACCCTCCTACAGAGACTACTGGGGGTTACTAGAACAGGGGTGGTCAACCCTCCTACAGAGACTACTGGGGGTTACTAGTACAGGGGTGGTCAACTCTCCTACAGAGACTACGGGGGTTACTAGTACAGGGGTGGTCAACCCTCCTACAGAGACTATTGGGGGTTACTAGTACAGGGGTGGTCAACCCTCCTACAGAGACTACTGGGGGTTACTAGTACAGGGGTGGTCAACCCTCCTACAGAGACTACTGGGGGTTACTATACAGGGGTGGTCAACCCTCCTACAGAGACTACTGGGGGTTACTAGAACAGGGGTGGTCAACCCTCCTACAGAGACTACTGGGGGTTACTAGTACAGGGGTGGTCAACCCTCCTACAGAGACTACTGGGGGTTACTAGAACAGGGGTGGTCAACCCTCCTACAGAGACTACTGGGGGTTACTAGAACAGGGGTGGTTAATCCTGTCTTAACCCTACTACAGAGACTACTGGGGGTTACTAGAACAGGGGTGGTCAACCCTCCTACAGAGACTACTGGGGGTCACTAGAACAGGGGTGGTCAACCCTCCTACAGAGACTACTGGGGGTTACTAGAACAGGGGTGGTCAACCCTCCTACAGAGACTACTGGGGATTACTAGTACAGGGGTGGTCAACCTTCCTTCAGAGACTACTGGGGGTTACTAGTACAGGGGTGGTCAACCCTCCTACAGAGACTACTGGGGGTTACTAGTACAGGGGTGGTCAACCCTCCTACAGAGACTACTGGGGATTACTAGTACAGGGGTGCACATATAGTGTAGGAGTGCACATATAGTGTAGAAGTGCACATATAGTGTAGGAGTGGATCCCTGCTGGAATTAAACGACAACCTTGCCGTTGCCAGGTAGTGCCACACTAACCAACTGAGCCGTACAAGACAGGAGGTCTTGTGTTTATTGGCGTAGACTGGTTGAATGCTCAGACGATCTGTCATCCACTTCAATATGTTTCCTCTCTTCAGCAAGTGGAGAGTTCTGCCCAGAGTCACATTTCACATCTATTTCAGTCTCTTTTTAATCTCTGTCTCCGTCTTAAATGGAAACCTGTTTCCTTTAAATCGCACAGGGCTCTGGTCAAACGTAGTGCGCTATATAGGGAATAGGGTACCATTTAGAACAGTGATTTCAGCATTCTCTCTGCCTCCTTTATCTCATCAGTCATAAGACTCTTAAAACCACACTGTATTTCATGACTGTTCTTTTCCCCTTCCTCTACCCCTCTCCTTCTCTCTCTACCCCTCCTCTTCTCTCTACCCCTCCTCTTCTCTCATAAGGTGAATTCACCAATTTGTAAGTCGCTCTGGATAAGAGCGTCTGCCAAATGACTTAAATGTAATGTAAATGTACCCCTCCTCTTCTCTCTACCCCTCCTCTTCTCTACCCCTCCTCTTCTCTCTACCCATCCTCTTCTCTCTACCCCTCCTCCCTTCCCTACCCCTCCTCTTCTCTCTACCCCTCCTCTTCTCTGCCCCTCCTCTTCTCTACCCCTCCTCTTCTTCTCTACCCCTCCTCTTCTCTCTACCCCTCCTCTTCTCTCTACCCCTCTCTACCCTTCTCTCTACCCCTCCTCTTCTCTCTTCTCTACCCCTCCCTCTTCTCTCTATCCTTCCTCCCCTCTTCTACCCCTTCCTCTTCTCTCTCTACCCCTCCTCTTCTCTCTACCCCCTCCTCTTCTCTACCCCTCTTCTCTCTACCCCTCCTCTTCTCTACCCCTCCTCTTCTCTCTACCCCCTCCTCTTCTCTCCCCTCCTCTTCTCTCTACCCCTCCTCTTCTCTCTACCCCTCCTCTTCTCTCCCCCTCCTCTTCTCTACCCCTCTTCTCTTCTCTTTACCCCTCCTCTTCTCTCTACCCCTCCTCTTCTCTACCCCTCCTCTTCTCTACCCCTCCTCTTCTCTACCCCTCCTCTTCTCTCTACCCCTCCTCTTCTCTACCCCTCCTCTTCTCTCGACCCCTCCTCTTCTCTACCCCTCCTCTTCTCTCCTCTTCTCTACCCCTCCTCTTCTCTCTCTCTATCCTTCCTCTTCTCTCTCTACCCCTCCTCTTCTCTCTACCCCTCCTCTTTTCTTTCTACCCCTCCTCTCCTCTCTACCCCTCCTCTTCTCTCCTCTTCTCTACCCCTCCTCTTCTCTCTTCTCTACCCCTCCTCTTCTCTACCCCTCTTCTTCTCTACCCCTCCTTCTTCTTCTCTTACCCCTCCTCTTCTCTCTACCCCTCCTCTTCTCTACCCCTCCTCTTCTCTACCCCTCCTCTCTTCTCTCTATGCTTCTTCTCTTCTCTCTCTACCCCTCCTCTTCTCTCTACCTCCTCTTCTCTCTACCCCTCCTCTTCTCTACCCCTCCTCTTTTCTTTACCCCTCCTCTTCTCTACCCCTCCTCTTCTCTCTACCCCTCCTCTTCTCTCTACCCCTCCTCTTCTCTACCCCTCTTCTTCTCTACCCCTCCTCTTCTCTTTACCCCTCCTCTTCTCTCTACCCCTCCTCTTCTCTACCCCTCCTCTTCTCTACCCCTCCTCTTCTCTCGACCCCTCCTCTTCTCTACACCTCCTCTTCTCTACACCTCCTCTTCTCTACCCCTCCTCTTCTCTCGACCCCTCCTCTTCTCTCGACCCCTCCTCTTCTCTCTACCCCTCCTCTTCTCTACCCCTCCTCTTCTCTACCCCTCCTCTTCTCTACCCCTCCTCTTCTCTCTACCCCTCCTCTTCTCTACCCCCTCTTCTCTTCTCTTTCCCCTCCTCTTCTCTCTACCCCTCCTCTTCTCTACCCCTCCTCTTCTCTCTCCTCTTCTCTACCCCTCCTCTTCTCTACACCTCCTCTTCTCTACCCCTCCTCTTCTCTCGACCCCTCCTCTTCTCTACCCCTCCTCTTCTCTACCCCTCCTCTTCTCTCGACCCCTCCTCTTCTCTACACCTCCTCTTCTCTACCCCTCCTTTTCTCTACCCCTTCTTTTCAGTGTATGGTGGTTAACCTCCTGTTACTACTGAGGCTTCCTTTAGTGGTGAACTGGCTGTCTGTCTGTCTGGCCCTGTAACTGTCTGTTTGTCTGTCTGGCTTTTGGTCTGTCTGGCTTTTGGTCTGTCTGTCTGTCTGTCTGTCTGTCTGTCTGGCCCTGTCCTCTGGTCAGAACATATAGCAGCTAGAACATCGACTGGCCCTGTCCTCTGATCAGAACATACAGCAGCTAGAACATCGACTGGCCCTGTCCTCTGATCAGAACATATAGCAGCTAGAACATCGACTGGCCTTGTCCTCTGATCAGAACATATAGCAGCTAGAACATCGACTGGCCTTGTCCTCTGATCAGAACATACAGCAGCTAGAACATCGACTGGCCTTGTCCTCTGATCAGAACATATAGCAGCTAGAACATCGACTGGCCTTGTCCTCTGGTCAGAACATATAGCAGCTAGAACATCGACTGGCCCTGTCCTCTGATCAGAACATACAGCAGCTAGAACATCGACTGGCCCTGTCCTCTGATCAGAACATATAGCAGCTAGAACATCGACTGGCCCTGTCCTCTGATCAGAACATATAGCAGCTAGAACATCGACTGGCCCTGTCCTCTGATCAGAACATATAGCAGCTAGAACATCGACTGGCCCTGTCCTCTGATCAGAACATATAGCAGCTAGAACATCGACTGGCCCTGTCCTCTGGTCAGAACATATAGCAGCTAGAACATCGACTGGCCCTGTCCTCTGATCAGAACATATAGCAGCTAGAACATCGACTGGCCTTGTCCTCTGATCAGAACATATAGCAGCTAGAACATCGACTGGCCCTGTCCTCTGATCAGAACATATAGCAGCTAGAACATCGACTGGCCCTGTCCTCTGGTCAGAACATATAGCAGCTAGAACATCGACTGGCCCTGTCCTCTGATCAGAACATATAGCAGCTAGAACATCGACTGGCCCTGTCCTCTGATCAGAACATACAGCAGCTAGAACATCGACTGGCCCTGTCCTCTGATCAGAACATACAGCAGCTAGAACATCGACTGGCCTTGTCCTCTGATCAGAACATACAGCAGCTAGAACATCGACTGGCCCTGTCCTCTGGTCAGAACATACAGCAGCTAGAACATCGACTGGCCCTGTCCTTAGTGCAGCTTCATGAAGAGCAACGCAGCCCCATTACAGAGATGCAGTCAGATTGGTCAGAAGTCCTCCATGCTTTATTCATGAGGAAAGGCCCAAGCCAAGGGAACGGTGAAGGATTAAATGAAGAGCAACAGAAAACAGAGCCGTGATTGTAATGTCTCTCTGTTGTGCTGTGTGATGAAAGCAGACATTATTACAGCATCTCAAACAAACATGATTCATTTTTCTATCTCTCCAGTGGACGTGAGCACACAGTGTGACACACACACACACACAGAGTACACACATACACACACACACACAGGGTACACACACACACACATACACAGAGTACACACATACACACACACACACACACACACAGAGTACACACATACACACACACTGGCCCTGTCACACACACACACACACACACACACACACACACACACACACACACACACACACACACACACACACACACACACACACACAGACCATTGGAAAACTAAGAGAGGGGCTGAATCAAAGGCATGTTAAAGTGAACCATATTGCACATCTATTGCTGCTGGTGTGTGTGTGTGTGTGTGTCCTCTGTGTGTGTGTGTGTGTGTGTCCTCTGTGTGTGTGTGTGTGTGTGTGTGTGTGTGTGTGTGTGTGTGTGTTAGACAATCAGGTTGATTACTGGAGGCCTGTATCCTGCCTATCGATCTGATCCAGTCGTTAATCACTACCTCTTCCTCAAAGAGCCGCGTGTGTGTGTGTGTGTGTGTGTGTGTGTGTGTGTGTGTGTGTGTGTGTGTGTGTGTGTGTGTGTGTGTGTGTGTGTGTGTGTGTGTGTGTGTGTGTGTGTGTAAAACACAAGGGTTGGGGCTAGTCCTTTAGGTGGTCCACCACATAATCATTACCAAACCTCCTCTCCCCCTCCCTCCTCACTCCCCTCCCTCCTTTCCCCTCCCTCCTCTCCCCCTCTCTTCCCTTCCCTCCTCTCCCCCTCTCTTCCCCTCCCTCCTCTTCCCCTCCCTCCTCTCCCCTCTCTCCCCATCCCCATTCTCTTCCCCTCCCTCCTCTCCCCCTCTCTTCCCTTCCCTCCTCTCCCCCTCCTCTTCCCTTCCCTCCTCTCCCCCTCTCTTTCCCTCCCTTCTCTTCCCCTCCCTCCTCTCCCCCTCTCTTCCTTCCCTCCTCTCCCCCTCTCTTCCCCTCCCTCCTTCTCCCCCCATCTCTTTCCCTCCCTCCTCTATCCCCAAGCGCTCCCTCTACCCCTCTCTTCCCTTCCCTCCTCTCCCCCTCTCTTCCCCTCCCCTCCCTCCTCTCCCCCACCCTCTCCCCCTCTCTTCCCCTCCCTCCTCTCCCCCCTCTCCCCACTCCCTCCTCCCCCCTCCTCCCTCCCCTCCGTCCTCTCTCCCTCCCCCTCCCTCCCCCCACTCCCCCTTCCTCCCTCCTCTCCCCCCTCTCATCCCTTCCCTCCTCTCCCCATCTCTTCCCCTCCCTCCTCTCCTCCTCCTCCTCCCCTCCCTCCTCTCCCCCTCCCTCCTCTCCCCCTCTCTTCCCCCTCCCTCCTCTCCCCCTCTCTTCCCCTCCCTCCTCTCCCCCTTCCCCCCTCTCCCCCTCTCTTCCCCTCCCTCCCCCTCCCTCTCCCTCCCTTCCCTCTCTTCCCCTCCCCCTCTCTTCCCCTCCTCTCCCCCTCTCTTCCCTTCCCTCCTCCCCCCATCTCCTTCAGCCCTCTCTGACCCAGAAAACCCATGTAGGGCAGATCAGACAGTGGAACACCAGTATCTGTTGTTACCACTGGAAGACTGGAAGAGGCAATCTGGCACAAGACTGGGTTCTGTTATTCATATCCTCCCTGTGACACATCACTTCATACATCACCCTTCTGAACCACTCCTCACCTTTAATATCTGATCACCTTTCACTTACCAGCTACCATATCACAGCTTCCTGTACCACCCCTCACCTACCATATCACATCCCCCTTCCTGTACCACCCCTCACCTACCATATCACATCACCCTTCCTGTACCACCCCTCACCTACCATATCACATCCCCCTTCCTGTACCACCCCTCACCTACCATATCACATCACCCTTCCTGTACCACCCCTCACCTACCATATCACATCCCCCTTCCTGTACCACCCCTCACCTACCATATCACATCCCCCTTCCTGTACCACCCCTCACCTACCATATCACATCCCCCTTCCTGTACCACCCCTCACCTACCATATCACATCCCCTTCCTGTACCACCCCTCACCTACCATATCACATCCCCCTTCCTGTACCACCCCTCACCTACCATATCACATCCCCCTTCCTGTACCACCCCTCACCTACCATATCACATCCCCCTTCCTGTACCACCCCTCACCTACCATATCACATCCCCCTTCCTGTACCACCCCTCACCTACCATATCACATCCCCCTTCCTGTACCACCCCTCACCTACCATATCACATCCCCCTTCCTGTACCACCCCTCACCTACCATATCACATCCCCCTTCCTGTACCACCCCTCACCTACCATATCACATCCCCCTTCCTGTACCACCCCTCACCTACCATATCACATCCCCCTTCCTGTACCACCCCTCACCTACCATATCACATCCCCTTCCTGTACCACCCCTCACCTACCATATCACATCACCCTTCCTGTACCACCCCTCACCTACCATATCACATCCCCTTCCTGTACCACCCCTCACCTACCATATCACATCCCCCTTCCTGTACCCCCCTCACCTACCATATCACATCCCCCTTCCTGTACCACCCCTCACCTACCATATCACATCCCCTTCCTGTACCACCCCTCACCTACCATATCACATCCCCCTTCCTGTACCACCCCTCACCTACCATATCACATCCCCCTTCCTGTACCACCCCTCACCTACCATATCACATCACCCTTCCTGTACCACCCCTCCTACCATATCACATCCCCCTTCCTGTACCACCCCTCACCTACCATATCACATCACCCTTCCTGTACCACCCCTCACCTACCATATCACA
>NC_088218.1:5448293-5468293 GCF_036934945.1 Oncorhynchus masou masou | reverse complement strand
ATACAGGTGACTGATACAACCTCATTCTGTAGGATACAGGTGACTGATACAACCTCATTCTGAAGGATACAGGTGACTGATACAACCTCATTCTGAAGGATACAGGTGACTGATACAACCTCATTCTGAAGGATACAGGTGACTGATACAACCTCATTCTGAAGGATACAGGTGACTGATACAACCTCATTCTGTAGGATACAGGTGACTGATACAACCTCATTCTGTAGGATCCAGGTGACTGATACAACCTCATTCTGTAGGATACAGGTGACTGATACAACCTCATTCTGTAGGGTACAGGTGACTGATACAACCTCATTCTGAAGGATACAGGTGACTGATACAACCTCATTCTGTAGGATACAGGTGACTGATACAACCTCATTCTGTAGGATCCAGGTGACTGATACAACCTCATTCTGTAGGATACAGGTGACTGATACAACCTCATTCTGAAGGATACAGGTGACTGATACAACCTCATTCTGTAGGATACAGGTGACTGATACAACCTCTAACATTCATACAGGTGACTGATACAACCTCTGTGTAGGATTGTATACAGTGACCTGTACAACCTCATTCTGACAGGTGTGATACAGTCATTCTGTAGGATCTGTATCTGTAGGATACAGGTGACAGATTCTGACGGGTACAGGTGACTGATACAACCTCATTCTGTACCTGTATCCTCATTCAGAATACAGGTGACTGTACAACCTCATTCTGTCACCTGTATCCCTCATTCTGAATGATACAGGTGACTGATACAACCTCATTCTGTAGGATACAGGTCACCTGTATCCTGATACAGAATGAGGTTGACTGATACAACCTCACCTGTATCCTGACAGAATGTAGGATACAGGTGACTGGTTTCTGTAGGATGAGGTGACTGATACAACCTCACCTGTATCCTCATTCAGAATACAGGTGACTGTATCAGTCACCTGTATCCTATTCTGAATGAGGTTGTATCAGTCACCTGTATCCCTCATTCAGAATGAGGTGACTGTATCAGTCACCTGACTATCCTCATTCAGAATGAGGTTGTATCAGTCACCTGTATCCTCATTCAGAATGAGGTTGTACAACCTCATTCACCTGTATCCCTGAATGAGGTTGTATCATTCTGTCACCTGTATCCTACAGAATGAGGTTGACTGATACAGTCATTCTGTATCCTTCAGAATGAGGTGATACAACCTCATTCTATAGGATACAGGTGACTATCAACCTCACCTGTATCCTTCAGAATGAGGTTGTACAACCTCATTCTGTCAGGTGACCTGTACAACCTCACAGAATGAGGTTGTACTGTCACCTCATTCTACAGAATGAGGTTGTATCTGTCACCTGTATCCTCATTCTGTAGAATGAGGTTGTATCAACCTCATTCTGTCACCTGTATCCTGTCAGAATGAGGTTGTATCAGTCACCTGTATCCTACAGAATGAGGTTGTATCATTCTGTACCTGACTGTATCCTGTAGAATGAGGTTGTATCAGTCACCTCATTCTGTAGGATGAGGTTGTATCAGTCACCCTATCCTACAGAATGAGGTTGTATCAGTGACACCTGTATCCTGATACAGAATTCTGAGGTTGACTATCAACCTCATTCTGTATCCTACAGAATGAGGTTGTATCAGGTCTGACCTCATTCTGTGATCCTGATACATTCTGAGAATGAGGTTGTATCAGTCACCTCATTCTGTATCCTGATACAGAATGACTGATGTATCAGTGACAACCTATCCTTCAGAATGAGGTTGTATCAGTCACCTGTACCCTTCAGAATGAGGTTGTATCAGTCACCTGTAGCCTACAGAATGAGGTTGTATCAGTCACCTGTATCCTTCAGAATGAGGTTGTATCAGTCACCTGTATCCTACAGAATGAGGTTGTATCAGTCACCTGTATCCTTCAGAATGAGGTTGTATCAGTCACCTGTACCCTACAGAATGAGGTTGTACAGGTGACTTTTAGGGTAAAGTCAACAACTTTGTCAGCTGAGAGCAATGTGAGGTGGGAGGGGGTGCAACGATAGTGGTGGTAGCTTCCCAAACTAGGATATGTGAAACCCCACACCGTGGAGGGCCGGCTCGGAGTTAGGCAACTGCTTCCAGCCTCTATTTCCATCCTGTGTAGCTGGTGACCCGTCCTAATTCAGCTGGTGGAGCGCAAATAGACTCGACCCCTGCTTTTAATGCAGAACATTAATTATTGACGGCGCCTGGCAGAGGGCAGAGGGTGCCGGGCTGTGGATATTTGCTGATACATTTCTGGCCTATTTCAAGGATACATATGTACCCGTGTGTAATAATACATGTGTGGATTGTAAATGTGTTTTTTGCAGATCCCAACTTGGGACACCCTCAGAGAGTAGGGTCACAGCCAGGGTCTGCCATTATCAACAGCGACCCTGGAGAAATTGTAACCCAATGCTCTAACCTCTAGGCTACCTGCCACCCATTCATAAACTTTGATAAACTCCCATATCTGTTAAACCAGTGGAGCACAAACAATATTGTAAATGCCACCAATATATATCTGTTTATTCGGTGGTGTTTACAATATACACTGCTTCGTCTTTTTGAGATAGAGAGAGGGCAGAGAGAAAGAGAGTGAGGGGAGAGAGAGAGAGAGAGAGAGAGAGAGAGAGAGAGAGATGAGAGAGAGAGAGATGAGAGAGAGAGACATGAGAGGGGGAGAGATGAGAGAGAGAGAGAGAGAGAGAGAGAGAGAGAGAGAGAGAGGGCGATGGGAGAGGGAGAGTGAGGGGAGAGAGAGAGGGAGAGAGAGATGAGAGAGCCGGGCAGAGGTTTTTGAGTGTGGATTGTAAATGTGTTTTTGCTCTAACAGCCAGGGTCTGCCATTATCAACAGGGAGAGAGATATATGAGAGAGAGAGACATGAGAGGGGGAGAGAGATGAGAGAGAGAGAGGGGGAGAGAGTGAGGGGAGAGAGAGAGAGAGAGAGAGAGAGAGAGAGAGAGAGAGAGAGAGAGAGAGAGAGAGAGAGAGAGGGGGAGAGAGAGAGAGAGAGAGAGAGAGAGGAGAGAGAGAGGGAGAGAGATAGATGAGAGAGAGAGACATGAGAGGGGGGAGAGAGATGAGAGAGAGAGTGGGGGAGAGAGAGGGGAGAGAGATGAGAGAGAGAGCGAGAGAGAGGGGGAGAGAGATGAGAGAGAGAGCGAGAGAGAGAGAGAGGGAGAGAGAGTGAGCACACTTGCCTTCTCTGGGGTGGAAAGCTGTCAAGTGACAACACCTACTGGGTGGACAGGGTGATTCATAGATCATCCAATCAGACAGAGACATACCACTGGTACCTATGACTATCTGCATGACCTGACTAGCAAGGACAAACCTTAATAATACCTCTCACCAACTTAGTCCGTGACATATTGTTATGAGGATGAGAGGGAAAATTAGTTCAACGGGTGTTATCAGACAATGACCATTTCTGATAGCAACCTCTGTTTACATATGGCTCATATCTAAACAAGTTCTCATACACTCTTGGCCCATTGTGTAACAAAATCTTTTGGAACACTTGATGAGGTTGGTGTCTATCGCGTCATGTGAGATGTTGCCATTGGCAACTCGCTTGGTGCTTATTGTAGACTAGGTACTGAAAGGCATTCCTACCTGATCGACATTTTATTATCTCCCCAAATTCATCCTCTACCGCCTCGTCACACTGGTCCTCAGGTCGCCCGGCCTCAGCCATACTTCCGTTTTCCTTCCAAAGTTCCACCGACAAATGCGTAAAATCCCACAGGAGAGCACAACAGAATCCAGACAGGTATAAAATAGAATAGGGACTTTTCTTTGACCGCTTTACAATAATGGACAGTGGGTTACCGAGCTCGGCTAAATTGCGTGAAAGAATGACACCCGAGGTTGACAGTCAGGGAGTGAGTGAGAGGACAGTCAGAGGACGGTGTCTGGCGGGGGAAACGGGCAGTCAGATCGGCCAGACAGGGAGGAACAGGTGGCGGGCCATTCTCGACTCAAAATAGGGCTCGGCATATCACTGCCTAGCTGCCCGAGCGGCGGACGCCTGCGTAAAACCCGACACCCTGACCAACACATCCATATCCATTTCCGCACTGCTCCTTCAACTTACAAATATGTCGCTCGGCCCCTGTTGCTATTATCCGTTGGTGCGCCGTGCGCGCGAGACCCAGTGGCAGTGATAAAGTAAAGCGCGCTCGGGATGACAGCGCCGTTGCAAGGTTTCTAATATTAGATGGGTGATGAACGCGCCTCCACGAGCCTCCTCTGGTAACGGTAAACGGTAACAGGTTTCAGTTTGACCGATTATCCCTGTCTCCAGCAGCCTATGGCTATGGCCCAAGGAGGTATTCCAAAAACGGAAACAGCGGTACCTCTTCTCTCTGGCATTCCTTGTCGCCGCATCGACGGCTGCTTCTGTTATGCTCTGGCTCTAATATGGTTGTAGGTGGGAGATGAGACGGGGGCGTCTGAGACGGAGAGGTCGGCCTTTTCCCTTCCACCGAAATTGAACTTCTTCCCATGGGTCTGCACGGGGAACCGGGGAGAAGAGAGGGCGCAGCTGCCTTAAGATGGTGCCACGCGCTGGCAGAGTGAACTGTCCAAACCACTCAAATCAACTTAATCATGGATGATCATACCAAGATGAATGTCCATATTTTGAAAGAGGTTTTATGGCTACAGGTTATGTATACTTGGTGTCTGTGTGTATATGTCACAACTTATAAACAGCCCTTTATACAGGTTCAGATCCCAGAGAATATCCTCAACGTCCCACTAGGAGACAGGTGTAGGTGGTTCAGAGGAAGCCTGCTTGGTGGATATATCTTCACAGATGTAGGTTCTACAACCCATTCATCACCTGTCTGTTTGTTTCTGTATGGGGGAGAGTTCAAAGAAGGGCAGGTGCTGGAGGTCCCACCTCCAAGGGAGTGGTCCACTTGTAGCCTCTAGTCCAAATTGGTCAGACCAGCTGTGTTCTGTATTACAGCACAATAATAATTGGTGTGTGTGTGTTTACTGTATGTGTGCTTATATGTGGGTGGTCCAGGAGGATGTGAACAATTCCCAGAATGCAGATGAAGTGGCTGAGGGATCAAGTTCCAAAGAGGTGATGTGACCAGGCCTATATAAACATGACAGAACAGGTGACTGACTGACTGACTGACTGACTGACTGACTGTCTGTCTGTCTGTCTGTCTGTCTGTCTGTCTGTCTGTCTGTCTGTCTGTCTGTCTGTCTGTCTGTCTGTCTGTCTGTCTAACTGACTGGCTGACTGTCTATATGTCTGTCTGTCTGTCTGTCTGTCTGTCTGTGTGTGTGTCTGTCTAACTGACTGTCTGACTGTCTATATGTCTGTCTGTCTGTCTAACTGACTGGCTGACTGTCTATATGTCTGTCTGTCTAACTGACTGGCTGACTGTCTATATGTCTGTTTGTCTGTCTGTCTGTCTGTCTGTCTGTCTGTCTAACTGACTGGCTGACTGTCTGTCTGTCTGTCTAACTGACTGGCTGACTGTCTGTCTGTCTGTCTAACTGACTGGCTGACTGTCTGTCTAACTGACTGTCTGACTGTCTATATGTCTGTCTGTCTAACTGTCTGGCTGACTGTCTATATGTCTGTCTGTCTGTCTGTCTGTCTGTCTGTCTGTCTGTCTGACTGGCTGACTGGCTGACTGGCTGACTGTCTGTCTGTCTGTCTGTCTGTCTATATGTCTGTCTGTCTAACTGACTGGCTGACTGTCTATATGTCTGTCTGTCTGTCTGTCTGTCTGTCTGTCTGTCTGTCTGTCTGTATGTCTAACTGACTGGCTGACTGTCTGTCTGTCTAACTGACTGGCTGACTGTCTGTCTGTCTGTCTAACTGACTGGCTGACTGTCTATATGTCTGTCTGTCTGTCTAACTGACTGGCTGACTGTCTATATGTCTGTCTGTCTGTCTAACTGACTGGCTGACTGTCTATATGTCTGTCTGTCTGTCTGTCTGTCTGTCTGTCTAACTGACTGTCTATATGTCTGTCTAACTGACTGGCTGACTGTCTATATGTCTGTCTGTCTGTCTAACTGACTGTCTGACTGTCTATATGTCTGTCTGTCTGTCTGTCTGTCTAACTGACTGTCTGACTGTCTATATGTCTGTCTGTCTGTCTGTCTAACTGACTGGCTGACTGTCTATATGTCTGACTCTTTCTGTCTGTCTGTCTGTCTGTCTGTCTGTCTGTCTAACTGACTGGCTGACTGTCTATATGTCTGACTCTCTTTCTGTCTGTCTGTCTGTCTGTCTGTCTGTCTAACTGACTGGCTGACTGTCTATATGTCTAACTCTCTTTCTGGCTGTCTGACTGTTTGTCTATCTGTCTGTCTGGGTGACTGTCTGACTGTCTGTATGACTGTTTGCCTTTCAGACTGTTTGTATGACTGTCTGTGTGAACGTTTGTCTGTCTGTCTGACTGTGATTGTCTGACTGTTTTTCTGTCCCTCTGTCCGGCAATGCCTGCCTGTCTATCCATACATCTGTTGGTAAGTCCCTCTCTCTGTCCCACAGAGGACTGGAGATGCTGCAGCAGTAGGGAGGGAGGGAGGGAGCGAGGGAGGGAGGGAGGGACATCAGCAATAGGGAGGGAGGGAGGGACATCAGCAGTAGGGAGGGAGGGAGGGAGGGAGGGAGGGAGGGAGGGACATCAGCAGTAGGGAGGGAGGGAGGGAGGGAGGGACATCAGCAGTAGGGAGGGAGGGAGGGAGGGAGGGAGGGAGGGAGGGAGGGAGGGAGGGAGGGAGGGAGGGAGGGAGGGAGGGAGGGAGGGAGGGAGGGGAGGGAGGGAGGGAGGGAGGGACAGCAGGAGGGAGGGAGGGAGGGAGGGAGGGAGGGGAGGGAGGGAGGGAGGGAGGGAGGGAGGGGGGAGGGAGGGAGGGAGGGAGGGAGGGAGGGAGGGAGGGAGGGACATCAGCAGTAGGAGCTCAGGGAGGAAGGGAGGGAGGGAGGGAGGGATAGCAGCAGTAGGGCTCAGGGAGGGAGGGAGGGAGGGAGGGAGGGAGGGAGGGAGGGGGAGGGAGGGATAGCAGCAGTAGGAGCTCAGGGAGGGAGGGAGGGAGGGAGGGATAGCAGCAGTAGGAGCTCAGGGAGGGAGGGAGGGAGGGAGGGAGGGAGGGGGAGGGAGGGGGATAGCAGCAGTAGGAGCTCAGGGAGGGAGGGCCACAGCTGTGAGTCCCTGTAGCGTGAGAGTTTCCTCCCAGCATTAACAACAGCACAACATGACCTGTTTACACAAACACAGCTCAACTACAGTAGGATACTCATGACTGGAGCAGAATGAATGGTCTGGAACTGCCTTAGGCCACTGTAGCCAATAGTCAGACGTTAAAGTACAAGGCAGCACAAGTACAGTACATTAAAATAGTCACATTCATGGTAGGGCAGTAATCATGTTCATTGAATTTGACATGTGGTCCCATATGAAAGACAGGCTGTATGCAACGAGAGGTGTGAAAACCAGCCAACGATACATGAAGGTACGTGCACAGGTTGTCCTGTAGGTGGCAGTATTGCTACATGTTTGTTCTTGAACTCCTTAAAATTACAACCTGTGAAGGAGAATGGATTTTGTCCCAAATGACACCATTTTCCCTATATAGTGCACTACTTTTGACCAGAGCCCTATGATCCCTATGGACCCTGATCAAATTTAATTCACCATATAGAGACAAGGGTGCCATTTGGGACGTGTGAAGGTCTTCTAAGCCTGATGTGGGATCAAAGCTTCCCCCCGGGTAGAGGAGAGAACAACCTACTGCAGTGAGTTGCTAGGCAGGGCAGGAGGAGTTAGCCTTCTGGTTAGAGTTCGACAAGGTTTGGACTAACTGACTGACTGACTCTCTCTCACACACACACACACACACACACACACACACACACACACACACACTTGGACAGATAATGAATGAAGACCTGAAGTCAGTTGAGGTGAATTCAGTTCAATGGAAGAAAATAAGGACCAGCGCTGTCAGTTTGCTTGTTGCAGGAGCTTGTTGCAGGAGCTTGTTGCAGGAGCTTGTTGCAGGAGCTTGTTGCAGGAGCTTGTTGCAAGAGGAAGAGGGGAAGAGAAAATACAAAGACATTCTCAACGGGTCAGAAATGAAGTGTGAAGATAAGTGGAGGAGTTAAAGTATCTAGTCCAGCCCTCAAGACAAAATAAATACATTTATATATAAATATAGCTTTTTTAAATTGTATCCCTTTTTTCTCCCCAATTTTGTGGTATCCAATTGGTAGTTACAGTCTTGTCTCATCGCCGCAACTCCCGTACGGACTCGTGAGAGGCGAAGGTCAAGAGCTGTGCGTCCTCCAATACACAACCCAACCAAGCCGCACTGCTTCTTGACACAATGCCCTCTTAACCGGGAAGCCATCCGCACCAATGTGTTGGTGGAAACACCGTACACCTGGCGACCGTGTCAGCGTGCACTTCGCCCGGCCTGCCACAGGAGGCGCTAGAGCGCGATGGGACAAGGACATGTTGGTCTGCCAAACCCTCCCCTAACCCGGACAACACTGAGACAATTGTGCGCCGCTTCATGGGTGTCCCAGTCACGGCCAGCTGTGACCCAGCCTGGGATTGAACCCAGGTATGTACACCGCTGCGCCTCTCGGGAGGCCCCCGCAAATTGACTTTAACAAACAATTGATCCCCCCAAAAAATGTGTCCCTCAAGCCAAAAATCCCGATGTGGCCCTCAAGCCAAAAAGTTTGCCCACCCCTGATTAACCCCTCCTGTAATCTAATGAGAGGAAGAGACTGGTTATTTTACTTGCTTTATTGTGTTAATTTACAATGAGATGAATACTGATACATATCTCTACCACGGCATCTAAAACATGCCCTCTCTCTCTCTCCCCCTCTCTCCCTCCTCTCCTCCCTCTCTCTCCCTCTCTCTCTCTCCTCTCTGTCCTCTCCCTCTCTCTCCCTCTGTCCCTCTGTCCCTCCCTCCCTCCCTCTCTCTCTCCCCCTCTCTCTCTCCCTCTCCCTCCCTCTCTCTCTGTCCCTCCCTCCCTCTCTCTCCCTCTCTCTCTCCCTCTGTCCCTCCCTCCCTCCCTCTCTCTCTCTCTCCCTCCCTCCCTCCCTCCCTCCAATCTACTCACACATCTCGTCAACATCTCCACGAACATCATTCAACAATTTACCCCTCAATCTACTGTAGGATGTCCATTAAAAGAATAATATTTGATTTGTGTGGTTGCATTTCATTGGATTATTGTTGGACAAGTAAATGTGTTACCAGACATAAACTAAGCTATCTGTCTGTCTCCTCTTCTAGACCACGGAACACTTCTACATCGCTGCAAAAACCTGACGAAGCTGTGATGAGACAGATCAGATAAGCTACAGACCAGTACCACATTACTGGGCTGTGTCCTAAACGGGCTTCAACAGCTCCCTGTCTGTCTCTGTGCTCTTCACTGGCTATGAAGACACCCTCCCTCCCTCCCTCCCTCCAATCTACTCACACATCTCGTCAGGAAACCCCTGTTTTGGAGTATTGGGACGTACTCAAACCTCCTCTTTACCAGGATTGGGGTCAATTCCATTTCAATTCCAATCATTTCAGAAGGTAAACCAAAACTCCAATTCCTCATTGAAAAGTATTGGAGGTCATTGGAATTGTACTTCCTGAATTGACTGGAATTGAAATGGAATTGAGCCCAACTGTAGCTTAGCTATGGGGGTTCATACTTCCATGGAGATATACTGTAGTGGCATTGGTGTCCTGTGGGTCACTGGACCTCTTCCTGGCCTTCACATGCCAAGCTACCAGTGTTGGTCATCCCAGTCTGTCTCTACCTACCAGTGTTGGTCATCCCAGTCTGTCTCTGCCTACCAGTGTTGGTCATCCCAGTCTGTCTCTGCCTACCAGTGTTGGTCATCCCAGTCTGTCTCTGCCTACCAGTGTTGGTCATCCCAGTCTGTCTCTACCTACCAGTGTTGGTCATCCCAGTCTGTCTCTACCTACCAGTGGGTGTGGGTCACTGGTCATCCCAGTCTGTCTCTGCCTACCAGTGTTGGTCATCCCAGTCTGTCTCTACCTACCAGTGTTGGTCATCCCAGTCTGTCTCTACCTACCAGTGTTGGTCATCCCAGTCTGTCTCTGCCTACCAGTGTTGGTCATCCCAGTCTGTCTCTACCTACCAGTGTTGGTCATCCCAGTCTGTCTCTACCTACCAGTGTTGGTCATCCCAGTCTGTCTCTACCTACCAGTGTTGGTCATCCCAGTCTGTCTCTGCCTACCAGTGTTGGTCATCCCAGTCTGTCTCTACCTACCAGTGTTGGTCATCCCAGTCTGTCTCTACCTACCAGTGTTGGTCATCCCAGTCTGTCTCTACCTACCAGTGTTGGTCATCCCAGTCTGTCTCTACCTACCAGTGTTGGTCATCCCAGTCTGTCTCTGCCTACCAGTGTTGGTCATCCCAGTCTGTCTCTGCCTACCAGTGTTGGTCATCCCAGTCTGTCTCTACCTACCAGTGTTGGTCATCCCAGTCTGTCTCTGCCTACCAGTGTTGGTCATCCCAGTCTGTCTCTACCTACCAGTGTTGGTCATCCCAGTCTGTCTCTACCTACCAGTGTTGGTCATCCCAGTCTGTCTCTACCTACCAGTGTTGGTCATCCCAGTCTGTCTCTACCTACCAGTGTTGGTCATCCCAGTCTGTCTCTACCTACCAGTGTTGGTCATCCCAGTCTGTCTCTACCTACCAGTGTTGGTCATCCCAGTCTGTCTCTGCCTACCAGTGTTGGTCATCCCAGTCTGTCTCTGCCTACCAGTGTTGGTCATCCCAGTCTGTCTCTACCTACCAGTGTTGGTCATCCCAGTCTGTCTCTGCCTACCAGTGTTGGTCATCCCAGTCTGTCTCTGCCTACCAGTGTTGGTCATCCCAGTCTGTCTCTACCTACCAGTGTTGGTCATCCCAGTCTGTCTCTACCTACCAGTGTTGGTCATCCCAGTCTGTCTCTACCTACCAGTGTTGGTCATCCCAGTCTGTCTCTACCTACCAGTGTTGGTCATCCCAGTCTGTCTCTGCCTACCAGTGTTAGTCATCCCAGTCTGTCTCTACCTACCAGTGTTGGTCATCCCAGTCTGTCTCTACCTACCAGTGTTAGTCATCCCAGTCTGTCTCTACCTACCAGTGTTGGTCATCCCAGTCTGTCTCTACCTACCAGTGTTGGTCATCCCAGTCTGTCTCTACCTACCAGTGTTGGTCATCCCAGTCTGTCTCTGCCTACCAGTGTTGGTCATCCCAGTCTGTCTCTACCTACCAGTGTTGGTCATCCCAGTCTGTCTCTGCCTACCAGTGTTGGTCATCCCAGTCTGTCTCTACCTACCAGTGTTGGTCATCCCAGTCTGTCTCTACCTACCAGTGAGAAGACAAGTCTGTTTTCCAGTCAGACTCATCCTAATCTCTCGTGGACAGACTACGTAACATAAATGGTAGCTGGCACCAGATTCTCCTTCTGGGTTTGCCGAGCTCAGCCTCATCCTTACCCCTAAGGCCTTGTAAGTTATACTTGGTCGGTAACAGTGCTTCAGTGAGTCCTTGTCCCAGGGTTTGAGGACAGATAGAGTGATCTGATTGGTCAGTCTGTTATCTGATAGTCTCTGACTGAAGAGGGAGTACAGAGCAGGGTACAGGGTACTGTGAAATCATCCATCCATCCACCCCAGCTCTGAGCCTCTGCCTGCTTCCACAGGAAATACTGTATGCTGACATGTGTGTGTGTGTGTGCATCTCTCTGTGTCTACCTGTCTCTCTAGCGAGCATTAGCATTATACAGTATAGGATATGTATGACAGCCAGCGACTACAGGGGGGGGGGGGTCACAGTGGTACAGTCCAGCAGGGTCAGTAGTAGTCTTCATAGTTCTTAGGGTTGAGGCAGTAGAGGATCCCCCCGCCGAAGGAGAAAATGGTAGCGCCCCAGGCCAGGCCGTAACCCCAGTTGAACTCGTGGTATATGCTCATGCTGATGGTCTCAGTGAACTTGATGGGGTAGAGGACCAGACTGCAGCCCTGCAACACCACTGGAGCAGAGGGAAACAGAGGACATCTCATAAACATATGTATATTGAAGAGGTAGAGATACAGTGCCTTGCGAAAGTATTCGGCCCCCTTGAACTTTGCGACCTTTTGCCACATTTCAGGCTTCAAACATAAAGATATAAAACTGTATTTTTTTGTGAAGAATCAACAACAAGTGGGACACAATCATGAAGTGGAACGACATTTATTCCTCCTTGCAAAACAGCTCGAGCTCAGTGAGGTTGGATGGAGAGCATTTGTGAACAGCAGTTTTCAGTTCTTTCCACAGATTCTCGATTGGATTCAGGTCTGGACTTTGACTTGGCCATTCTAACACCTGGATATGTTTATTTTTGAACCATTCCATTGTAGATTTTGCTTTATGTTTTGGATCATTGTCTTGTTGGAAGACAAATCTCCGTCCCAGTCTCAGGTCTTTTGCAGACTCCATCAGGTTTTCTTCCAGAATGGTCCTGTATTTGGCTCCATCCATCTTCCCATCAATTTGAACCATCTTCCCTGACCCTGCTGAAGAAAAGCAGGCCCAAACCATGATGCTGCCACCACCATGTTTGACAGTGGGGATGGTGTGGTCAGGGTGATGAGCTGTGTTGCTTTTACGCCAAACATAACGCTTTGCATTGTTGCCAAAAAAAGTTCAATTTTGGTTTCATCTGACCAGAGCACCTTCTTCCACATGTTTGGTGTGTCTCCCAGGTGGCTTGTGGCAAACTTTAAACGACACTTTTTATGGATATCTTTAAGAAATGGCTTTCTTCTTGCCACTCTTCCATAAAGGCCAGATTTGTGCAATATACGACTGATTGTTGTCCTATGGACAGAGTCTCCCACCTCAGCTGTAGATCTCTGCAGTTCATCCAGAGTGATCATGGGCCTCTTGGCTGCATCTCTGATCAGTCTTCTCCTTGTATGAGCTGAAAGTTTAGAGGGACGGCCAGGTCTTGGTAGATTTGCAGTGGTCTGATACTCCTTCCATTTCAATATTATCGCTTGCACAGTGCTCCTTGGGATGTTTAAAGCTTGGGAAATCTTTTTGTATCCAAGTCCGGCTTTAAACTTCTTCACAACAGTATCTCGGACCTGCCTGGTGTGTTCCTTGTTCTTCATGATGCTCTCTGCGCTTTTAACGGACCTCTGAGACTATCACAGTGCAGGTGCATTTATACGGAGACTTGATTACACACAGGTGGATTGTATTTATCATCATTAGTCATTTAGGTCAACATTGTATCATTCAGAGATCCTCACTGAACTTCTGGAGAGAGTTTGCTGCACTGAAAGTAAAGGGGCTGAATAATTTTGCACGCCCAATTTTTCAGTTTTTGATTTGTTAAAAAAGTTTGAAATATCCAATAAATGTCGTTCCACTTCATGATTGTGTCCCACTTGTTGTTGATTCTTCACAAAAAATACAGTTTTATATCTTTATGTTTGAAGCCTGAAATGTGGCAAAAGGTCGCAAAGTTCAAGGGGGCCGAATACTTTCGCAAGGCACTATATATGCATAGTACTTATGAATTAACTGTCTAACAAGGAATTTGATATCAGAAGATAGAGACAAATAATTGTGTGTGTGTGTGTGTGTGTGTGTGTGTGTGTGTGTGTGTGTGTGTGTGTGTGTGTGTGTGTGTGTGTGTGTGTGTGTGTGTGTGTCTGTGTGTGTGCGTTCGTGCGTGTGTGTGTGTGTGTGTGTGTGTGTTCACCTGCAGCGAACAGCATGACAGCGACAGGTCTGTTGAAGCGTCTCCGAGAGCCGATACACACTGACACCAGGACCACCAGGAAGGAGAGCAGGACCAGAGCAGCTCCGCCTAGCAACAAGGACAGGGTGGCGATCTGCCAGTCTAGAAGAGAGAGAATACATATATAGTTAAGGAAAGAGGTAGAGGAGGGAAAAGAGAGGGGAGGAGCATATGAGAGAAATGGAGGGAGAAAGGGGATGGGAGACAGAGAGGGAAGGAGAGATAGAGGACAGAGAGGGAAGGAAAGATAGAGGACAGAGAGGGAAGGAGAGATAGAAGACAGAGAGGGAAGGAGATATAGAGGACAGAGAGGGAAGGAGATAGAGGACAGAGAGGGAAGGAGAGATAGAAGACAGAGAGGGAAGGAGATATAGAGGACAGAGAGGGAAGGAGAGATAGAGGACAGAGAGGGAAGGAAAGATAGAGGACAGAGAAGGAGAAGGAGAGAGAGGGAAGGAGAGATAGAGAGAGGGAAGGAGATATAGAGGACAGAGAGGGAAGGAGATAGAGGACAGAGAGGGAAGGAGAGATAGAAGACAGAGAGGGAAGGAGATATAGAGGACAGAGAGGGAAGGAGATAGAGGACAGAGAGGGAAGGAGAGATAGAAGACAGAGAGGGAAGGAGATATAGAGGACAGAGAGGGGGGATATAGAAGACAGGTGGAGATATAAACAAGAGGGAGGAAACAGCAAGTTGTCAGAGGGAAATGAGAAGACAGAGGGGAAGGAACAGCAAGAGAGAGAGATAAGGAGAGGGGAAGAGAGAGACAGAGAGAAGGAGATATAGAGGAGTTAGGGAGGAAGGAGAGGAGAGGAGGGAAAAGAGAGGGGAGGAGCATAGATAGAGAAGAGAGGGAGAGAGGGAGAAAGGGGATGGGAGACAGAGAGGGAAGGAGATATAGAGGACAGAGAGGGAAGGAGAGATAGAAGACAGAGAGGGAAGGGAGAGATAAATAGGGAGAGGGAAGGAGAGATAAAGACAGAGAGGGAAGGAGAGATAGAGGACAGAGAGGGAAGGAGAGATAGAGGACAGAGAGGGAAGGAGAGATAGAGGACAGAGAGGGGGATATCAGGTGGTATAAACAAGAGGGAGGAAACAGCAAGTTGTCAGAGGGAAATGGAGCGAGGGAACAGCAAGAGAGAGAGAAAGAGGGGAGAGAGGAAGAGAGAGAGGGCAGAGAGGGGGGAGAGAGAGAGAAGAGAGGGGGAGGGAGAAAGGGAGAGGGGGGAGAGAGGGAGACAGAGAAAGAGAGGGGGAGGGAGAAAAGGAGAGAGGGGGAGAGAGAGAAAGAGGGGGAGGGAGAGAGGGGGGAGAGATAGAGGAGAGACAGAGAGGGAAGAAGGAGGAAATGGGAGGGAAAGCAGGAGAGAGGGGGAGAGAAAGAGAAAGAGGGGAGGGAGAGAAAGGGGGGGAGAGAGAGAGAGAGAGACAGAGGGGTGAAGAGGGGGAGGGAGAAAGGACAGAGGGGAGAGAGAGAAAGAGGGGGGAGGGAGAGAGGGGGAGAGAGAATCTGACAGAGAAAACCCCAGGGAACAACATACAGGGGAAGAGAGAAATCTGCACCCCAGGGAGAACCCCACCAGAGAGAGACAGAGACAACCCCACCAGGGATCTACACCCCACCCACAACCCCAGACCCCACCAACATCTACAGGGACCCAGACCCCAACCCCAGGGAGGGAGAGATCTACAGGGAAAGATGAGGGGGACAACCCCAACCCCACCACCATCTACACCCCAGGGGGAGAACAACCCCAAGGGAGACCATCTAGAGGGGTGAGGGAGAGAGAAAGAGGGTGACCACCATCTACACCCCACCCAGAAGAGACCCCACCCCATCTCACTGACACACATCGTTGACTAAAGATTGTTGGCATGTTACCAGAATCAATATGCCATCATCTCAACCAACCCCACTAACAACATACAGGCAAGGCAACATCTGCACCTCACCCACAACCCCACCAACATCTACACCCCACCCACAACCCCACCAACATCTACACCCCACCCACAACCCCAACCCCACCAACATCTACACCCCACCCACAACCCCAACCCCACCACCATCTACACCCCACCCACAACCCCAACCCCACCACCATCTACACCCCACCCACAACCCCAACCCCACCACCATCTACACCCCACCCACAACCCCAACCCCACCAACATCTACACCCCACCCACAACCCCACCCCACCAACATCTACACCCCACCCACACCCCACCCCACCCACACACCCACACACCCCACCAACATCTACACCCCACCCACAACCCCAAACCCACCACCATCTACACCCCACCCACAACCCCAACCCCACCAACATCTACACCCCACCCACAACCCCAACCCCACCAACATCTACACCCCACCCACAATCCCACCAACATCTACACCCCACCCACAACCACAACCCCACCAACATCTATACCCCACCCACAACCCCACCAACATCTACACCCCACCCACAACCCCATCCCCACCAACATCTACACCTCACCCACAACCCCAACCCCACCAACAACAACACCCCACCCACAACCCCACCAACATCTACACCTCACCCACAACCCCAACCCCACCAACATCTATACCCCACCCACAACCCCACCAACATCTATACCCCACCCACAACCCCAACCCCACCAACATCTATACCCCACCCACAACCCCACCAACATCTATACCCCACCCACAACCCCCACCCCACCAACATCTACACCTCACCCACAACCCCAACCCCACCAACATCTACACCCCACCCACAACCCCACCAACATCTACACCTCACCCACAACAACATCTACACCCCACCCACAACCCCAACCCCACCAACATCTACACCCCACCAACAACCCCACCTACAACTACAACCCCACCAACAACCCCAACCCCAACCCCACCAACAGCCACAACCCCATCTACAACCACAACCCCAACCACAACCCCAACCCTACCAACAACTACAAAACCAACAACTACACCCCACCAACAACTCCAACTCCAACCCCACCCACAACCCCAACCCTACCAACAACTACAACCCCATCAACTACACCCCACCAACAACTACACCCCACCAACAACCACAACCCCACCCATCAACTTCACCCCACCAACAAAGCCCACCAACAGCCACAACCCCACCAATAACTACAACCCCACCAACAACTACAACCCCACCCACAACTACAAATCCACCCCCATCCACAACAGCAACCCAACCAACAACTACAACCCCACCCACAACAACAACCCCAACCCCACCAACAACTACAACCCCGCCCACAACTACCACTCCAACCCCACCCACAACAGCAACCCCACCAACAACTACAATCTCACCCACAACAACTACAACCCCACCCACAACCCCAACCCCACCAACAACTACAACCTCACCCACAACCCCAACAACTACAACTCCACCCAGAACTACAACACCTCCACAACCCCAAATCCCACCCACAACCCAACCCACAACCCCATCTACAACCACACCAACAACTAAAACCCCACCCACAACCACAAATCCCACCCCCAACCCCACCTACACTCACAAACTCACCCACAACCCCAACCCAACTCACAACCCAACCCACCACACCACCCCCACAAAATAGATAGAAGAAGGGACTAGAAAACTCTTCAGTCAGTAATAAATATTGGTTTAGTGAGAGGTCCAGCAGCAGCTGTGTACAGTAGTTATGACACTGTGGTCAGACAAGGACAGGAAATAGAGACGATCAATCTGTTCCAAACGGCTGGCTGGGTTATCTCCTGGCCAATCATGGTGACTGGCTAGATTCTGTGAAGAGGAGGAGGGAGAGGAGGTTGGAGAAGAAGAGAGGAGGATGGGGGAGTGGAGAGGAGGATGGGGAAGAGGAGGATGGGGAAGAGGAGGATGGGGAAGAGGAGGATGGAGAGGAGGAGAGGAGAAAGGAGGAGGAGAGGAGAAAGGAGGAGGGGAGAAAGGAGGAGAGGAGGATGGGGAAGAGGAGAAAGAAGGAGAAAGGAGGAGGAAGAGGAGAAAGGAGGAGGAGAGGAGAAAGGAGGAGAGGAGGCGACACTTAAAGATCTACAGGAGGAAAGCATGTACAGTTGTTCCAGCGATGTGAGTGAAAAACAACAAGAACTCAGGACATTCATGATGAAACCTGAAGAAACATCTGAAGTGTTGTGGGCGTCTACCTTCCCTGCCCAGGAGATCCCCTCTTCCCAGTCAGACTGGTTTACACCAGATGAAGAGGGACATTTCCCACACTAACTCTACCCTGTCCGTACGCATTAACCAGAGGCTGCATCCAAAATGGCACACTATTCCCTTTATAGTGCACTACTTTTGACCAGGGCCCATAGGGTATCCCATAGGACCCTGGTCAAAGGGAACAGTGTGCCATTTGGGATGCCCTCAGAGAGGAGTAGCCTAACGTTGGAGGGGTTTATGTTTCATTCATGTTTCACAGTTACTGCTCTCAGCCTATCAGAAGACACAGCCAGGGAGTCAGCCTGGTTATAAAGAGGACCACATGGTTGTGTTATGGTCGGGAGAAGGGTTACAAGAGGGGGAGAGACCACTGAGGTCTTCGTGTAGCTGGTTGGTACCAAGAATTACAGACACTAACATGTGTATTGTGGTTCCCACTTTAAAGAACTACAGACAGTAACATGTGTATTGTGATCCCCACTTTAAAGAACTACAGACACTAACATGTGTATTGTGGTCCCCACTTTAAAGAACTACAGACACTAACATGTGTATTGTGGTCCCCACTTTAAAGAACTACAGACAGTAACATGTGTATTGTGGTCCCCACTTTAAAGAACTACAGACACTAACATGTGTATTGTGGTCCCCACTTTAAAGAACTACAGACAGTAACATGTGTATTGTGGTCCCCACTTTAAAGAACTACAGACACTAACATGTGTATTGTGGTCCCCACTTTAAAGAACTACAGACACTAACATGTGTATTGTGGTCCCCACTTTAAAGAACTACACACAGTAACATGTGTATTGTGGTCCCCACTTTAAAGAACTACAGACACTAACATGTGTATTGTGGTCCCCACTTTAAAGAACTACAGACAGTAACTTGAACAATACCATTTTGATGATGGACCCAACTTGACTCTGAAGAGCCATGTGAAAGAAGCTCACTGAGATGTGGTGTTGAACCTCTCTACCACAGAACCATGTTAGGTGTTTTTATATATAGTTTTTATTTTACCTTTATTTAACTAGGCAAGTCAGTTAAGAACAAATTCTTATTTTCAATGACGGCCTAGGAACACTGGGTTAACTGCCTGTTCAGGGGCAGAACGACAGATTTGTACCTTGTCAGCTCGGGGATTTGAACTTGCAACCTTTCAGCTGCTAGTCCAACGCTCTAATCGCTAGGCTACCCCTTTCACACCTCAGTGGGACTTATTTAAAGGAAGGAATGTGTAGCAGCATGTGACTGCCTGGATTAGAGGCCTGGACATGTTTCTCATCACTCAGTTCAGTTATTAGAGCTTCTGACTGGTCACTTCTTACAGGGATTAACCTTTTCCTGCAGTGGGCTAAACCAGGGTCACGCAGACTGTTTCTTGGTCGTCTTAAACTGATCTACTTTGTAACAACAGTGTCCACCTCACACACATGGTTATGGGTTTAACAACAGTGTCCACCTCACACACATGGTTATGGGTTTAACAACAGTGTCCACCTCACACACATGGTTATGGGTTTAACAACAGTGTCCACCTCACACACATGGTTATGGGTTTAACAACAGTATCCACCTCACACACATGGTTATGGGTTTAACAACAGTGTCCACCTCACACACATGGTTATGGGTTTAACAACAGTGTCCACCTCACACACATGGTTATGGGTTTAACAACAGTGTCCACCTCACACACATGGTTATGGGTTTAACAACAGTATCCACCTCACACACATGGTTATGGGTTTAACAACAGTGTCCACCTCACACACATGGTTATGGGTTTAACAACAGTGTCCTCCTCACACACATGGTTATGGGTTTAACAACAGTGTCCACCTCACACACATGGTTATGGGTTTAACAACAGTGTCCACCTCACACACATGGTTATGGGTTTAACAACAGTGTCCACCTCACACACATGGT
>NC_088218.1:5405793-5443293 GCF_036934945.1 Oncorhynchus masou masou | reverse complement strand
ATGTGAAAAGAGGAAATGTACAATTGTGAAAGTGACCTGACAGGACTCTGTGCTCAGAAGAGGGGTTCAGTCAGGTCCTTCATAGCCCTCTGGGTAAACGGAGACCCCATCAGATCAAAACCAAGTGTGTGAATGTAGCACCCAGTTGCCCTAGTTACTAATCTCCAGGCATTTGTCCCACTGGGAATGTTCTGCTCAGAGTTATGCTGCTGGCTGTCTGAAAGAGGGCAAACGTGGGAATTCAACAAAGACTAATTTCTAGAAACCAAAAGCGTAAGGAAAAAGCCCCAGCTGGATTGGTGAGCTGGCATGGAAAAATCCCACGCTTCCCAAAGTGCATCTCCAATGAGCAAATAAGGTTCCCCCTCCCCAAAGAGTTCCTCCACGTGTCATCTAGCCGTTCTGGAACAGTCCATATTCTAGTTTTAGATGATAAACGGATTTGTAAAGCTCAACTGTTTCACCTGTAGGTGAATTTGTAAGCCAGGGATGGGAGGAACATGGCTGAGGCAAGAAAAGTACAATTTTAAAGTAAATATTTGAGGTCTGTCTGATCGAGATGCTCTGCTTTTTTTAACACCACATTCAACCAAACAAGTCCTGCTCTAGTTTGATCTGGACTATGGCCTGGTTATGTAATCAGGAGCTGCAAGGAAGGACATAGGAGAGATGTAAAGGACATAGGAGAGTGGCAAGGAAGGACATAGGAGAGATGTAAAGGACACAGGAGAGCTGCAAGGAAGGACATAGGAGAGCTGTAAAGAAGGACAGGAGAGCTGTAAAGAAGGACAGGAGAGCTGTAAAGAAGGACATAGGAGAGCTGTAAAGAAGGACATAGGAGAGATGTAAAGAAGGACAGGAGAGCTGTAAAGAAGGACAGGAGAGCTGTAAAGAAGGACATAGGAGAGCTGTAAAGAAGGACATAGGAGAGATGTAAAGAAGGACAGGAGAGCTGTAAAGAAGGACATAGGAGAGATGTAAAGAAGGACAGGAGAGCTGTAAAGAAGGACATAGGAGAGATGTAAAGAAGGACATAGGAGAGCTGTAAAGAAGGACAGGAGAGCTGTAAAGAAGGACATAGGAGAGATGTAAAGAAGGACAGGAGAGCTGTAAAGAAGGACATAGGAGAGATGTAAAGAAGGACATAGGAGAGCTGTAAAGAAGGACAGGAGAGCTGTAAAGAAGGACATATGGGAGCTGTAAAGAAGGACAGGAGAGCTGTAAAGAAGGACAGGAGAGCTGTAAAGAAGGACAGGAGAGCTGTAAAGAAGGACAGGAGAGCTGTAAAGAAGGACAGGACAGCTGTAAAGAAGGACAGGAGAGCTGTAAAGAAGGACAGGAGAGCTGTAAAGAAGGACAGGAGAGCTGTAAAGAAGGACAGGAGAGCTGTAAAGAAGGACATAGGAGAGATGTAAAGAAGGACAGGAGAGCTGTAAAGAAGGACATAGGAGAGATGTAAAGAAGGACATAGGAGAGCTGTAAAGAAGGACATAGGAGAGATGTAAAGAAGGACAGGAGAGCTGTAAAGAAGGACATATGAGAGATGTAAAGAAGGACAGGAGAGCTGTAAAGAAGGACAGGAGAGCTGTAAAGAAGGACAGGAGAGCTGTAAAGAAGGACAGGAGAGATGTAAAGAAGGACAGGAGAGCTGTAAAGAAGGACAGGAGAGCTGTAAAGAAGGACAGGAGAGCTGTAAAGAAGGACATAGGAGAGCTGTAAAGAAGGACATAGGAGAGATGTAAAGAAGGACAGGAGAGCTGTAAAGAAGGACATAGGGGAGCTGTAAAGAAGGACAGGAGAGCTGTAAAGAAGGACAGGAGAGCTGTAAAGAAGGACAGGAGAGCTGTAAAGAAGGACAGGAGAGCTGTAAAGAAGGACATAGGAGAGCTGTAAAGAAGGACATAGGAGAGATGTAAAGAAGGACAGGAGAGCTGTAAAGAAGGACATAGGAGAGATGTAAAGAAGGACAGGAGAGCTGTAAAGAAGGACATAGGAGAGCTGTAAAGAAGAACAGGAGAGCTGTAAAGAAGGACAGGAGAGCTGTAAAGAAGGACATAGGAGAGCTGTAAAGAAGGACATAGGAGAGATGTAAAGAAGGACAGGAGAGCTGTAAAGAAGGACAGGAGAGCTGTAAAGAAGGACATAGGAGAGATGTAAAGAAGGACAGGAGAGCTGTAAAGAAGGACATAGGAGAGCTGTAAAGAAGAACAGGAGAGCTGTAAAGAAGGACATAGGAGAGCTGTAAAGAAGGACATAGGAGAGCTGTAAAGAAGGACATAGGAGAGATGTAAAGAAGGACATAGGAGAGCTGTAAAGAAGGACAGGAGAGCTGTAAAGAAGGACATAGGTAGGATGTAAAGAAGGACATAGGAGAGATGTAAAGAAGGACATAGGAGAGCTGTAAAGAAGGACAGGAGGCTGTAAAGAAGGACATAGGAGAGCTGTAAAGAAGGACAGGAGAGCTGTAAAGAAGGACATAGGAGAGATGTAAAGAAGGACAGGAGAGCTGTAAAGAAGAACACAGGAGAGCTGTAAAGAAGGACAGGAGAGCTGTAAAGAAGGACATAGGAGACATAGGAGAGATGTAAAGAAGGACAGGAGAGCTGTAAAGAAGGACATAGGAGAGATGTAAAGAAGGACAGGAGAGCTGTAAAGAAGAACACAGGAGAGCTGTAAAGAAGGACAGGAGAGCTGTAAAGAAGGACATAGGAGACATAGGAGAGATGTAAAGAAGGACAGGAGAGCTGTAAAGAAGGACATAGGAGAGATGTAAAGAAGGACAGGAGAGCTGTAAAGAAGAACACAGGAGAGCTGTAAAGAAGGACATAGGAGAGCTGTAAAGAAGGACAGGAGAGCTGTAAAGAAGGACATAGGAGACATAGGAGAGATGTAAAGAAGGACAGGAGAGCTGTAAAGAACGCATAGGAGAGATGTAAAGAAGGACAGGAGAGCTGTAAAGAAGAACACAGGAGAGCTGTAAAGAAGGACATAGGAGAGCTGTAAAGAAGGACATAGGAGACATAGGAGAGATGTAAAGAAGGACAGGAGAGCTGTAAAGAAGGACATAGGAGAGATGTAAAGAAGGACAGGAGAGCTGTAAAGAAGAACACAGGAGAGCTGTAAAGAAGGACAGGAGAGCTGTAAAGAAGGACATAGGAGACATAGGAGAGATGTAAAGAAGGACAGGAGAGCTGTAAAGAAGGACATAGGAGAGATGTAAAGAAGGACAGGAGAGCTGTAAAGAAGAACACAGGAGAGATGTAAAGAAGGACAGGAGAGCTGTAAAGAAGGACAGGAGAGCTGTAAAGAAGGACATAGGAGACATAGGAGAGATGTAAAGAAGGACAGGAGAGCTGTAAAGAAGGACATAGGAGAGCTGTAAAGAAGGACAGGAGAGCTGTAAAGAAGGACAGGAGAGCTGTAAAGAAGAACACAGGAGAGATGTAAAGAAGGACAGGAGAGCTGTAAAGAAGGACAGGAGAGCTGTAAAGAAGGACATAGGAGACATAGGAGAGATGTAAAGAAGGACAGGAGAGCTGTAAAGAAGGACATAGGAGAGATGTAAAGAAGGACAGGAGAGCTGTAAAGAAGGACATAGGAGAGATGTAAAGAAGGACAGGAGAGCTGTAAAGAAGGACATAGGAGAGATGTAAAGAAGGACATAGGAGAGCTGTAAAGAAGGACATAGGAGAGCTGTAAAGAAGGACAGGAGAGCTGTAAAGAAGGACAGGAGAGCTGTAAAGAAGGACATAGGAGAGCTGTAAAGAAGGACAGGAGAGCTGTAAAGAAGGACAGGAGAGCTGTAAAGAAGGACATAGGAGAGCTGTAAAGAAGGACAGGAGAGCTGTAAAGAAGGACAGGAGAGCTGTAAAGAAGGACAGGAGAGCTGTAAAGAAGGACAGGAGAGCTGTAAAGAAGAACACAGGAGAGCTGTAAAGAAGGACAGGAGAGCTGTAAAGAAGGACATAGGAGAGCTGTAAAGAAGGACAGGAGAGCTGTAAAGAAGGACAGGAGAGCTGTAAAGAAGGACATAGGAGAGATGTAAAGAAGGACATAGGAGAGCTGTAAAGAAGGACAGGAGAGCTGTAAAGAAGGACAGGAGAGCTGTAAAGAAGAACACAGGAGAGCTGTAAAGAAGGACAGGAGAGCTGTAAAGAAGGACATAGGAGACATAGGAGAGATGTAAAGAAGGACAGGAGAGCTGTAAAGAAGGACATAGGAGAGATGTAAAGAAGGACAGGAGAGCTGTAAAGAAGAACACAGGAGAGATGTAAAGAAGGACAGGAGAGCTGTAAAGAAGGACATAGGAGACATAGGAGAGATGTAAAGAAGGACAGGAGAGCTGTAAAGAAGGACATAGGAGAGCTGTAAAGAAGGACAGGAGAGCTGTAAAGAAGGACAGGAGAGCTGTAAAGAAGGACATAGGAGACATAGGAGAGATGTAAAGAAGGACAGGAGAGCTGTAAAGAAGGACATAGGAGAGATGTAAAGAAGGACAGGAGAGCTGTAAAGAAGAACACAGGAGAGCTGTAAAGAAGGACATAGGAGAGATGTAAAGAAGGACAGGAGAGCTGTAAAGAAGGACATAGGAGAGATGTAAAGAAGGACAGGAGAGCTGTAAAGAAGGACATAGGAGAGATGTAAAGAAGGACAGGAGAGCTGTAAAGAAGGACATAGGAGAGCTGTAAAGAAGGACATAGGAGAGCTGTAAAGAAGGACATAGGAGAGCTGTAAAGAAGGACAGGAGAGCTGTAAAGAAGGACAGGAGAGCTGTAAAGAAGGACATAGGAGAGCTGTAAAGAAGGACATAGGAGAGATGTAAAGAAGGACAGGAGAGCTGTAAAGAAGGACATAGGAGAGATGTAAAGAAGGACAGGAGAGCTGTAAAGAAGGACATAGGAGAGATGTAAAGAAGGACAGGAGAGCTGTAAAAAGAAGGACATAGGAGAGCTGTAAAGAAGGACATAGGAGAGCTGTAAAGAAGGACATAGGAGAGCTGTAAAGAAGGACAGGAGAGCTGTAAAGAAGGACAGGAGAGCTGTAAAGAAGGACAGGAGAGCTGTAAAGAAGGACATAGGAGAGATGTAAAGAAGGACATAGGAGAGCTGTAAAGAAGGACAGGAGAGCTGTAAAGAAGGACAGGAGAGCTGTAAAGAAGGACAGGAGAGCTGTAAAGAAGGACAGGAGAGCTGTAAAGAAGGACATAGGAGAGCTATAAAGAAGGACAGGAGAGCTGTAAAGAAGGACATAGGGGAGCTGTAAAGAAGGACAGGAGAGCTGTAAAGAAGGACTGGAGAGCTGTAAAGAAGGACAGGAGAGCTGTAAAGAAGGACACAGGAGAGCTGTAAAGAAGGACATAGGAGAGATGTAAAGAAGGACAGGAGAGCTGTAAAGAAGGACATAGGAGAGATGTAAAGAAGGACAGGAGAGCTGTAAAGAAGGACATAGGAGAGCTGTAAAGAAGGACATAGGAGAGCTGTAAAGAAGGACATAGGAGAGCTGTAAAGAAGGACAGGAGAGCTGTAAAGAAGGACAGGAGAGCTGTAAAGAAGGACATAGGAGAGCTGTAAAGAAGGACAGGAGAGCTGTAAAGAAGGACAGGAGAGCTGTAAAGAAGGACAGGAGAGCTGTAAAGAAGGACATAGGAGAGATGTAAAGAAGGACATAGGAGAGCTGTAAAGAAGGACAGGAGAGCTGTAAAGAAGGACAGGAGAGCTGTAAAGAAGGACAGGAGAGCTGTAAAGAAGGACAGGAGAGCTGTAAAGAAGGACAGGAGAGCTGTAAAGAAGGACAGGAGAGCTGTAAAGAAGGACAGGAGAGCTGTAAAGAAGGACAGGACAGCTGTAAAGAAGGACAGGACAGCTGTAAAGAAGGACAGGAGAGCTGTAAAGAAGGACAGGAGAGCTGTAAAGAAGGACAGGACAGCTGTAAAGAAGGACAGGAGAGCTGTAAAGAAGGACAGGAGAGCTGTAAAGAAGGACAGGACAGCTGTAAAGAAGGACAGGAGAGCTGTAAAGAAGGACAGGAGAGCTGTAAAGAAGGACAGGACAGCTGTAAAGAAGGACAGGAGAGCTGTAAAGAAGGACAGGAGAGCTGTAAAGAAGGACAGGAGAGCTGTAAAGAAGGACAGGAGAGCTGCAGCTGGCCCAGAACAGACCAGCACCTCTTGCCCTTCACAGTAAACAGAGGGCTAATATCAACAAGATGCATTCCAGTCTCACTTGGCTTAAAGTAGATGAAAGACTGACTGTGTCACTTCTTATTTTTATGAGAAATATTACTGTGATGAAAATACAAAATTGTCTGTATCATCAAATAACATATAGTTCTGACTGACATGCCTGCCCCACCAGACAGTATTGTATAGAGCCATGGTTACATGGATCTCCCCTCCATCAAAAATGTACCAAGCAAAAAATATTTTAAACAACACCTCACAACACAACGCCCCTCCCCTACCTGACCTAAATAATTGGTCTATGTAAAATCATTTGGTTGTCCTGAGTGGTTTGTCAGCACAGGTCCTTGTGTATTTCTACATGGATGTTAAACGGATGTCATTCTGTCCTCGAGCTGTTCTGGTCTATTATAGTTATGTATTACGTTCTGTTTGGAGCCCAGGAAGAGTAGCTGATGCAAATAAAATCCTAAAATTAGCCTGTCTGCTTAATAAACAAAAGCACAAACATAGACTGTCTTCGACATAAAGAGAAGCAGGCGTTCTGTGTGAGCCGGCCGGCCAGGGAGCGGAGAGGTGGTTGTGGAAATCAGCGTCAAACAAATGACGGAGGGACGGAGAAGAAAAGAGCACCGGGCAGTCAGAGAGAGAGAGACTCCCACAAGAGATGCTTTGTCATGGCGACAGGACTGAATCTCCGTAAATGCACAACTTACTGCATCTATGCAGACTTTACACCAGCCTCTCAATTCCCTCTTTAGAGCATCACTATTATCATAGGTTAGACTATGTATGAATGGAAACCAATAACCACAAACAAAGCAAGGTGAATCCTGCGCTATAATTAGTTGGTTAGGCTACAGATGACGGCCGCGCCACTGGGTCTCACCCACCTGCCTCCAGCGTGCTGTTGCACTGCCAGATCTCAGACGACGCTGCTTTCCAGCACGCCTCCCACAGTGAGAAGCAGTACTGGTCGTCGGCGGTCACCCATGCCGGGCTCATCACGGCTCCAACGTCTAAGCACAGCGCCAGGAACACGCACACCAGTCCCACCAACTTCAAAGGCGTCAGCGCCGAGACGCGCACCTCCTCTGTCTCGCTAACAGACGAAGACATTGTTGCAGGTTTCCGCTGACTGGGAGACTCGCCAGGGCGTTATGCTGCTGTCTGATGTCGCGTTGTGGCGTCTAGAATTCCCCCAATGATCCGTGTTTACATGTAGAATCTAAAGGAGTCACTGGAGATGAGAGAGTCTGGGCTCCCACCGCTACCGCTCTGCCGCTGCGCTGCGCTGTAGCTGATGCTGATGATGCCAGTCCAGCGCACCGGCTCTTCCGTTCCAGTAGTGACGTAATGACATCGCTGCCTGAAAATTCTCTCCAAGATACACCGGGTCTTCAGGGTCTTTTTGAGTCTCTGTCTCTCCACAAATCGCTGGTCTTACATTAGAAAGTGAAAGCTGGCAAGGGAAATATATGTGAGTGTCTCTGCATCAGTGATAGTGACAGTGTGATTGCATTCACTCCATTGACAGGCCAGAGACGAAGACTGCTGACTCCATTGTTTTTAGCCAGGGAGGAAAGTCACTGCTTCAGCATTAAGACTCCCAAAGACACTGCAATAAACATGCACTCACTTCCAATTAGACACACAAACAGGCAGAGAAACAGGTTGGCAGGCATGCAGCCAACAGACAGACAGGCAGGCAGGCAGCCGACAGACAGGCAGGCAGCTGACAGACAGGCAGGCAGCCGACAGACAGACAGGCAGAAAGGTAGGCAGCAGACAGACAGACAGGCAGGCAGGCAGCCGACAGACAGACAGGCAGAAAGGCAGGCAGCCGACAGACAGACAGAAAGGCAGGCAGCTGACAGACAGACAGACAGACAGACAGACAGACAGACAGACAGACAGACAGACAGACAGACAGACAGACAGACAGACAGACAGACAGACAGACAGACAGACAGACAGACAGACAGACAGACAGACAGACAGACAGACAGACAGACAGACAGACAGACAGACAGACAGACAGACAGACAGACAGACAGACAGACAGACAGACAGACAGACAGACAGACAGACAGACAGACAGACAGACAGACAGACAGACAGACAGACACTGCATGTACCAATATACAGTATATGCAAAAATCTCTCTATTGCATAGAACTTGTTCCTAACATGAGAATGGTAATAGGGCCTCAGATGTACATAAGTAGGCCTGTCACACTGGGTCCTGTCACACTGGGTCCACTAAGAATACTGTGAGTCTCCAGTCTACTTTTAACTGCCTATTGTTCCAGAGTTGGGAGTTTGAAGTTTCTCTCAGTAGTTTCTTCACTCTCTTCCCCTGGTTCCCATGACAGCCAGGCAGCAGCACCTGCTGTGAACAGTCTCATAATGGGAATTATTAGGATCCTGCATTAGCATATCTCATATCCTGCTGCCTGCCTGCCTGCCGTCTCAGTCTCACTCTTCCTGGCTCTGTTTCTGTTTCAATAGATTGCCTGCCTGCCTGCCTGCCTGTCTGCCTGTCTGCCTGACACACACACACACACACATACACACAGAGAGAGAGAGCAATAGCTGTGGATTAAGGGAAGGAATCATCAGTGAGTCACCTGATGGCTTGAGGATAAATCAATAGAGACAGAGCCCTGGAGACCACAATGCATCTGGATAAACAAGCAGAGAACCAGACGGAGCCCTGGAGACCACAATGCATCTGGATAAACAAGCAGAGAACCAGACGGAGCCCTGGAGACCACAATGCATCTGGATAAACAAGCAGAGAACCAGACGGCGCCCTGGAGACCACAATGCATCTGGATAAACAAGCAGAGAACCAGACGGAGCCCTGGAGACCACAATGCATGTGGATAAACAAGCAGAGAACCAGACGGAGCCCTGGAGACCACAATGCATCTGGATAAACAAGCAGAGAATCAGACGGAGCCCTGGAGACCACAATGCATCTGGATAAACAAGCAGAGAACCAGACGGAGCCCTGGAGACCACAATGCATCTGGATAAACAAGCAGAGAACCAGACGGAGCCCTGGAGACCACAATGCATCTGGATAAACAAGCAGAGAACCAGACGGCGCCCTGGAGCCAATAAAGCACTGCCACTTACCTACTGCAGCGCCACTGACAAACAGATAGAATCCATCTCATACTTACCTACTGCAGCACCACTGACAAACAGATAGAATCCATCTCATACTTACCTACTGCAGCACCACTGACAAACAGATAGAATCCATCTCATACTTACCTACTGCAGCGCCACTGACAAACAGATAGAATCCATCTCATATTTACCTACTGCAGCGCCACTGACAAACTTGCTAGAGTAAATGATTTAAAGGAGTCCATTTATAGAGTCTTAAAGCCAAGTAAGAGTAAGTATATTTCATTCAAGTTCTCTAACGTTAGCTAGATCTCCTAGTAGTACTGTTGTGATAATTACGTTAATTGTGTTGTGTAAGAGTTAAGGGCCATCCACCAGACCAATGACTATAATGATAACTATGATTAACTAGGCTACATAACTATAAAATGTTGGTGAGCATAGACACTAGAGGACATTTGATCGTTTGTCGTTCTACAGTCCTGCACCTGTCAATCAACTGATCAACGCATCCTACTGCACACTGCCTATTTATAAGGTGGTAACATAAAACCAGTCATGAGGTCTCTAGTACACAGATACTGGTTCAGACCATTCATGAGGTCTCTAGTACACAGATACTGGTTCAGACCACACAGATACTGGTTCAGATCATTCATGAGGTCTCTAGTACACAGATACTGGTTCAGATCATTCATGAGGTCTCTAGTACACAGATACTGGTTCAGATCATTCATGAGGTCTCTAGTACACAGATACTGGTTCAGATCATTCATGAGGTCTCTAGTACACAGATACTGGTTCAGACCATTCATGAGGTCTCTAGTACACAGATACTGGTTCAGATCATTCATGAGGTCTCTAGTACACAGATACTGGTTCAGACCATTCATGAGGTCTCTAGTACACAGATACAGGTTCAGACCATTCATGAGGTCTCTAGTACACAGATACTGGTTCAGACCATTCATGAGGTCTCTAGTACACAGATACTGGTTCAGACAATTCATGAGGTCTCTAGTACACAGATACTGGTTCAGACCACACAGATACAGGTTCAGACCATTCATGAGGTCTCTAGTACACAGATACTGGTTCAGACCATTCATGAGGTCTCTAGTACACAGATACTGGTTCAGACCATTCATGAGGTCTCTAGTACACAGATACAGGTTCAGACCATTCATGAGGTCTCTAGTACACAGATACTGGTTCAGACCATTCATGAGGTCTCTAGTACACAGATACTGGTTCAGACCACACAGATACTGGTTCAGACCATTCATGAGGTCTCTAGTACACAGATACTGGTTCAGACCATTCATGAGGTCTCTAGTACACAGATACAGGTTCAGACCATTTGGTGCTTTCCCGGTGTGTTCATTGTCATAGTCACAACTGCAAATAATACTTCAATTTACACGTAGGGTTAATGAGAAATAATATAGTAACTTGTATTTAAATGTCGCAACTCAACAACAAACGCCATTTCGCATGCGTGTCTTTCACAGAATATCATTGCCTCGTTGCGCAAGTGGTTTGTGAATGATTTCCATTTTTCTAATGGTTATCAATTCCTTTGGGTCTAATTTTCCACTGTGTTCATCTCTACATGTCCTGTGCAATTATTTGCAACGCAACAATGTTTTCATAACAGGCCAAAAGTCATCAATCACACCAATGCACTTTCTCTCCTCAACTTTCACCGAAATGCATTTGCTGTAGGCCTGTTTTACATTCAGCAATTAGTAAAAGCAAGCCTGCTTCTTTCCCCAAATAGGCTATTAGTCTTAGTATTTAAAAAGTAGTCAAATAAATGTCCTATAGCTTTAATGGGATCTCACGAGAAGAGGAATGGCCTATTGCGTAACAGTAGTCTTGCGTTGCATATTGCCTGTTGCGTAGCGGTAGTCTTGCGTTGGATATAGCCTGTTGCGTAGCGGTAGTCTTGCGTTGCATATAGCCTGTTGCGTAGCGGTAGTCTTGCGTTGCATATAGCCTGTTGCGTAGCGGTAGTCTTGCGTTGCATATAGCCTGTTGCGTAGCGGTAGTCTTGCGTTGCATATAGCCTGTTGCGAACGGGAACAGCTGGAAGAGAGAGATTAGTGATGTGTAGTGGAAGTAAGAAGCTGAATATTAGCCAGATATAAGGACATTCATTAGCTAAATATTAGGTATATAGGCTAAATATTTACCTGGCAAAGTGCAAGAAAAGAACGTGCCCAGATTGTGAAATGGCAGATCTGTAGGTCGTTCCTCCAGGCTGCGCTCTGTGGTCCCCGGGCACGCAAAGCTCCACTATTGATTAAGCGTAGGCCTACATTTTTAGACAAGACAATTATTATACTTGGGCTACAGCAACACAGTGCAACGAGGAAGTTATTATTGTTATCAAGTGAGTGCATAATTATTGTTCATCGGCTGTAAACTGCAGTGATGTAGACTAATTTAAATAACTGCTCAAACGTCCTGTTTTGTTTCATGAAGAGATAACTTGCCTACAGCCTAGACCTGATTACGCAACCATTTGGATCCGTTTGGGTTTATCTTTGACAGTTTAGAAGGACAAGAAAGGCACACTACATGACCAAAAGTATGGTGACAACTGCTCGTTGAACATCTCCTTGCAAAATCATGGGCTTTAATATGGAGTTGGTTCCCCCTTTCCTTCAACAACAACCTCCACTCTTCTGGGAAGGCTTTCCACGAGATGTTGGAACATTGCGCAGGGACATGCCTCCATTCAGCCACAAGCGCATTAGTGAGGTTGGGCACTGATATTGGCCGATTAGGCCTGGCTCCAGTCAGCGATCCAATTAATCCGAAAGCTGTTCAATGGGGTTGAGGTCAGGGCTCTATGCAGGCCAGTCAAGTTCTTCCACCCTGATCTTGACAAACCATTTCTGTATGGACCTCGTTTTGTGCACGGGGTATTGTCATGCTGAAACAGGAAAGGGCCTGACTTGTTGGAAAGGTGGCATCGTATGACAGTGCCACGTTGAAAGTCACTGAGCTCTTCAGTAAGGCCAGTCCACTGCCGTAGTTTGTCTATAGCTGTGAGATTGCATGGCTGTGTGCTCGATTTTATACACCAGTGTGGCTGAAATAGCCAAATCCACGAATTTGAAGGGGTGTCCACATACTTTTGTATATATAGTGTACATTAGCAGGCCACTCATATGCCGGTAGTTAATTCTATAGCCTATTTTACATTCAACAAGCAAGCGCAAGCGTGCATCTCTCCTCCAATAGGATGTTAGTAGGCTAAACAAATTTTTTTAAGTGACCAAAAAGCTTTTGTAGTCTGTCTTTTCCTGGGACGCCACATCATTTAAGAGGAATAGCTGTGGCAGTGGAGAGGCCAGGCGCGTAATTGCGCAACAGAACAAAGACAGACAGGCTAGAGATGTAGCCTATAGCCTAAGTAGAAGTGTATGAACATTATACCATAATTCATAAGCTCATTATTAGGCTTAATAATAGGGCATTGAATATATCCAGTCAATTTACACAGTAAAATAAACATGTTTTATTAGATAACAAAATCATAGGTAGCTACACTATGTAGCTCCCTCCCAGTCCCCGCCACGGATGTGCAGCTGGAAAAGCTACCATATGTTTCAGGTTATTATGGACAAGAAATGTATCCTACCTAGGCTACAACAAGACAATGTAATGAAGGATGTTATTATTGTTTTCAAGTGAGTACAAACCTCTAGTCTAGGTTGTAAACTGCAGTGAATAGCCTATGTAATTTGTGTTGTAAAAGCGTTCGAAAAAGAGGTGGATAGATTCCAGAACACAAGGGGAGGTCATATATGTGCTACAGTCATTCCTCACAGAAAACATCTATATAACATCTATATAATATCTATATAACATCTATATAACATCTATATAACATCTATTTAATATCTATATAACATCTATATAATATCTATATAACATCTATTTAATATCTATATAACATCTATATAATATCTATATAACATCTATATAACATCTATATAATATCTATATAACATATTTATAATATCTATATAATATGTATATAATATGTATATAATATCTATATAACATCTATATAATATCTATATAATATCTATATAACATCTATATAACATCTATATAACCTCTATATAATATCTATATAACATCTATATAATATCTATATAACATCTATATAATATTTATATAACATCTATATAATATCTATATAACATCTTTATAATATCTATATAATATCTATATAACATCTATATAACATCTATATACCATCTATATAACATCTATATACCATCTATATACCATCTATATACCATCTATATAACATCTATATAACATCTATAAAACATCTATAAAACATCTATATAACATCTATATAACATCTATATAACATCTATTTAATATCTATATAACATCTATATACCATCTATATACCATCTATATAACATCTATATAACATCTATATAACATCGATATAGGGCTGAATGCATACTTTTTTGTGTCTCTGGTTTCGTCTTTTCATGTAGGTTAGAGTATCTTCAGGGACCCTCTCAGTGGGGAGGGACTGCACCGGAGACTATTGCTGTCCACTATCTAGTGCTGAAACCCAGAAGTCAGGTTCCTTCGCTGTCCATGGTGCTGATTCAGTACACGCACACAGACACACACACAAGCAACAAACATCCACGTTTTGGGGGATTAACCCTAACATGAACAACGAAACCTTAACCCAAAACCATAACCCTAACCCTAACCTTAACCCCTAACCCTAACCTTAACCCTAACCCTAACCCCTAACCCTAACCTTAACCCTAACCCTAACCCCTAACCCTAACCCTAACCTTAACCCCTAACCCTAACCTTAACTCCTAACATTAACCTTAACCCTAACCTTATCACCTAACCCTAACCCTTACCTTAACCCCTAACCCTAACCTTAACTCCTAACATTAACCTTAACCCTAACCTTATCCCCTAACCCTAACCTTAACCCCTAACCCTAACCTTATCACCTAACCCTAACCCTAACCCTAACCTTAACCCCTAACCCTAACCTTAAAGTGGAACTGACAGCATTTTAGAATATTATTAAAATATGTTCATAAACACCCACCCCCAGGAAGAATATTACACTTTTGTTTTGACATTTTCTGATGAGCGACCACTTAGATATGGTCATTTTCACATTTTCAGAAATTCTTAGAAGGTTTGGGAACTGACGTACACTAAGGCATCCGTGGATATTCTATAGCAATATAGAGGGAAGACGGTGGGACAATGAACAGACAATAAAACCAAATAAAAACATCTGTCTTGTCCAGGACCAGTCTACACTGACCGGTGCGCCAGCTCCGTTCCCCCGAGATTAGAGGAACCTTGAAAGGACTCCCTGTCCTATCGTAAGTTTCTCAGAGTTCTAGCCAGGTCAGGTCATGCATAGTTCAATGGTTCTCGGTCTCTCCTTTAGTCACACTGAAGTTTACCATTCTAATTCATTATGCACAATACATAATCTAATGATTACTAGTAGTTACATTCCTCTAATTATTCATTATATCTGTTACATCATGTCATAATTACGTTTCAGGGTGGAATTTGTTTAGTCATTACCTTTAAGCATATAAATTCCCTTATCAGTGTTTACAGGCAGTAGGACCTGTCATCATTCACTATGAACTGGACTGTGTGTTTACAGGCAGTAGGGCCTGTCATCATTCACTTTGAACTGGACTGTGTGTTTACAGGCAGTAGGGCCTGTCATCATTCACTATGAACTGGACTGTGTGTTTACAGGCAGTAAGGCCTGTCATCATTCACTATGAACTGGACTGTGTGTTTACAGGCAGTAGGACCTGTCATCATTCACTTTGAACTGGACTGTGTGTTTACAGGCAGTAGGCCCTGTCATCATTCACTATGAACTGGACTGTGTGTTTACAGGCAGTAAGGCCTGCCATCATTCACTTTGAACTGGACTGTGTGTTTACAGGCAGTAAGGCCTGTCATCATTCACTATGAACTGGACTGTGTGTTTACAGGCAGTAGGACCTGTCATCATTCACTTTGAACTGGACTGTGTGTTTACAGGCAGTAGGGCCTGTCATCATTCACTTTGAACTGGACTGTGTGTTTACAGGCAGTATAGCCTGTCATCATTCACTTTGAACTGGACTGTGTGTTTACAGGCAGTAGGGCCTGTCATCATTCACTATGAACTGGACTGTGTGTTTACAGGCAGTAGGCCCTGTCATCATTCACTTTGAACTGGACTGTGTGTTTACAGGCAGTAGGACCTGCTATCAGTCACTTTGAACTGGACTGTGTGTTTACAGGCAGTAGGCCCTGTCATCATTCACTTTGAACTGGACTGTGTGTTTACAGGCAGTTGGCCCTGCTATCATACACTTTGAACTGGACTGTGTGTTTACAGGCAGTAAGGCCTGTCATCATTCACTATGAACTGGACTGTGTGTTTACAGGCAGTAGGGCCTGTCATCATTCACTATGAACTGGACTGTGTGTTTACAGGCAGTAGGGCCTGTCATCATTCACTTTGAACTGGACTGTGTGTTTACAGGCAGTAGGACCTGTCATCATTCACTAGGAACTGGACTGTGTGTTTACAGGCAGTAGGACCTGTCATCATTCACTATGAACTGGACTGTGTGTTTACAGGCAGTAGGGCCTGTCATCATTCACTATGAACTGGACTGTGTGTTTACAGGCAGTAGGGCCTGTCATCATTCACTATGAACTGGACTGTGTGTTTACAGGCAGTAGGGCCTGTCATCATTCACTATGAACTGGACTGTGTGTTTACAGGCAGTAGGGCCTGTCATCATTCACTATGAACTGGACTGTGTGTTTACAGGCAGTAGGGCCTGTCATCATTCACTATGAACTGGACTGTGTGTTTAAAGGCAGTAAGGCCTGTCATCATTCACTATGAACTGGACTGTGTGTTTACAGGCAGTAGGGCCTGTCATCATTCACTATGAACTGGACTGTGTGTTTACAGGCAGTAGGGCCTGTCATCATTCACTATGAACTGGACTGTGTGTTTACAGGCAGTAGGGCCTGTCATCATTCACTATGAACTGGACTGTGTGTTTACAGGCAGTAGGGCCTGTCATCATTCACTATGAACTGGACTGTGTGTTTACAGGCAGTAGGGCCTGTCATCATTCACTATGAACTGGACTGTGTGTTTAAAGGCAGTAGGGCCTGTCATCATTCACTATGAACTGGACTGTGTGTTTACAGGCAGTAGGGCCTGTCATCATTCACTATGAAGTGGACTGTGTGTTTACAGGCAGTAGGGCCTGTCATCATTCACTATGAACTGGACTGTGTGTTTACAGGCAGTAGGGCCTGTCATCATTCACTATGAACTGGACTGTGTGTTTACAGGCAGTAGGGCCTGTCATCATTCACTATGAACTGGACTGTGTGTTTACAGGCAGTAGGGCCTGTCATCATTCACTATGAACTGGACTGTGTGTTTACAGGCAGTAGGGCCTGCCATCAAGCGCAACTTTAGATCATTAGAACGCATTCAGCAAAAGCCACAATATACACCTGGATGTATTTCTGAGTCCTCTTACATTTGGGAACTTTACAGTCCTATTGATCAAACAACCATAAAAGGGTAGGCCATCTTTCCCTACAGTTCCCTCCACTAATATTGACACCCTTGGTACATATGAGCAAAACGGGCTGTGAGAAAAATATTAAAAATATTCATCTAAACTTTCATTATTGTAAAATAATTGAAAAAATAATCAATCTTATTATAGAACAAATATTTTTATAAAATATGTGTGCCAGAATTATTGGCACCCCATCATTCAATACTTTGTGTAACCTCCCTTTGCCAAGATAATAGCTCTGAGTCTTCTCCTATAATTTTGACACTGTAAACCATGCGATACTTTTGGGTAAGCTATCGTCAATAGGACTGGGATTGGATGCCTGTTATTGGTTTCATGACTATCTAAAGGATTGAAATCAGGTTGTTAGAGTTGACGGCATCCAGTCTTAGCCATTGGAGTTTGTTAAAGGGGTCCCACAAGGTTCTAAACTTGGTCCATTACTGTTTACTCTCTACATAAACAATATCGGTGATGAGATAAGTGTCAAATTCATTTATATGCTGATGACACTGTCATGTACTCTATCGCTTCAACGGCTGACCAAGCATTATCACTATTGGAGACAGATTTTAAGATTTTACAAGGGTCTTTTATACAGCTGAAACTTGTTTTAAATGCAAAAAAAACAACATTTTATGATTTTTAATAGGTTCAAAAGTTGGTTGAAAATACACTTGCACTTACGAGCTTAGATGGTTCTCGAATTAATCAGGTCTCTGCATATACATACTTAGGGATATGATTGGATGATGAACTGTCTTTTAAAATGCATATTGATGAACTTTGTAAACGGCTAAAAATCAAGCTAGGCTTCCTCTATAGAAACAGGGCATGTTTGTCCTATACAAATAGTAGAACAATTGTGCAAACTACTTTTATGTCTGTTATAGATTATGGGGATATTATCTACATGCTACGGCATCAACATTTAAATCGCTGGATGCTACTTATCATTACGGGTCATAGCAACAGAACTCACCACTGTGTTTAATGTCAAAATGCGGGTTGGACTTCGCTGTTCATGAGACGAGAACAACATGCTCTCGTGTTTGTCTATAAAGCACTTCTGAATAAACTACCTTCTTATTTATCATCACTCATCAATATTATAATTATAATTCCTAAAACCAGGTCTCAAGCATGAATTACACTTGGGTGAGTTGGGTATGGCTGCCTTTTCCTGTTACGCTCCTTGCCTATGGAATAGTCTGCAGACTAAACTTCAACTTGAGACTCTTGTCCCCCTTGATCATTTAAAATATTTATTGGAGGATTTGTATTTTTGTATTGCTTGTAACTGTTTTGGGTAAAGCAAGTTCTTGTGCTGTTAGGGGAATAACCTGTTAGGGGAATAACCTGTTAGGGGAACAACCTGTTAGGGGAACAACCTGTTAGGGGAACAACCTGTTAGGGGAACAACCTGTTAGGGGAATAACCTGTTAGGGGAATAACCTGTTAGGGGAACAACCTGTTAGGGGAACAACCTGTTAGGGGAATAACCTGTTAGGGGAATAACCTGTTAGGGGAACAACTTGTTAGGGGAATAACCTGTTAGGGGAACAACCTGTTAGGGGAACAACCTGTTAGGGGAATAACCTGTTAGGGGAACAACCTGTTAGGGGAACAACCTGTTAGGGGAACAACCTGTTAGGGGAACAACCTGTTAGGGGAATAACCTGTTAGGGGAACAACCTGTTAGGGGAACAACCTGTTAGGGGAATAACCTGGGTGTAAATGTAACAATCTGCTGCTGTACTTGTTTGTGTTATCTGTGATGGTTTTGTTTTGTTTGTCTTGTGTAGTTTCTTAATCATTGTACCTAACCTGAATGTGTAAACATGTCTACGCAGGGCCCAGCTGTAACAGAGACCTTGGTCTCAGTCTGTGTTCCTTGTAGAAATAAAGGTAGAATAATAATGTGTAATGAGGTTGGAGAACACATGGCAAGGGATCTGAGACCATTCCTCCATACAGAATCTCTCCAGATCCTTCAGATTCCCAGGTCTACGCTTGTGGACTCTCCTCTTCAGCTCATCACATGGGTTTTAAATGGGGTTCAGGTGAGGGGACTGGGATGGCCATGGTAACACCTTGATTCTGTGGTCAGTGAAACATTTCTGTGTTGATTTTGAGGTGCACTTTGGATCATTGTCCTGCTGGAAGATCCAACCACGGCCCAGTTTAAGCTTCCTAACAGAGGCAGTCCGGTTTAGATTTAATATCTGCTGGTACTTGATGGAGTCCATGATACCATGTATCCTCACAAGTGGTCCAGGGCCTTTGGAAGAAAAACGGCCCCACAACATCAAAGATCCATCACCAGACTTCACAGTGGGGATGAGGTACTTTCTGTATGGATATCTTTCTGTCTACACCAATCCCACCTCTGGTGTTTGTTTCCAAAAAGCTCTATTTTGGTCTCATCTGACCATTGTCAGGTGTAACTGGCTGTAAGGGAGTCAGACGCAGGAGAGCAGAAGTTGGGGAGACAAAGGAGCCTTTTATTTCGGCGAACAAAAACTCACGGCACTAAGAACACTAAACACAATATGGGTTGACATAACCCAGCGCAAACCAGTCTAGCGTGCACATACCCAAAACAACAAGCAATTCCACACACAGACATGTGGGGGGAACAGAGGGTTATATACACGTCTAATACTGAGGGAATTGAAACCAGGTGTGTAGGAAAACAAGACAAGACAAATGGAAAAATGGAAGGTGGATCGGTGATGGCTTGAAAACCGGACGTCGACCGCGGGAACTAGCAGCTTCTAAAGTTAGGCTCTGTGTTTTTAGCTTGCTACATGAATAGATACGCTAGACTTTTAGCCAGGTTATGACTGACTTGTGATCATTGGCCTAGTTTGATTGTATTGATTGTATTCCCACCCTTAGTTACATTCGTCCACTTTTGTCCAGAATATTGAGTCATTGAAACTGAAACGATGCATCCGAATGGAGGTAGCAAACAACATACCAGGCCAGCTGTGTTACAACCTGATAGTCATATCTTCTGGACTATCAAAACATGGACTGGTGAATTATATTAATCATGCATAGAACTGCATCTATCTATTCTACCAACAATGCCTTACTATACATCATGGAATGGTGAGTCAAATATAATCTATTTTTAAAACCTGATATTAAGTTGGTTTGTAGCATAAACTGGGAATTTTATATATTTGATTGATATTGTCACACCCTGACGATAGTTTGCTTTGTATGTTTCTATGTTTTGTTTGGTCAGGGTGTGATATGAGTGGGCATTCTATGTTTCATGTCTAGTTTGTCTAGTTCTATGTTTGGCCTGATATGGTTCTCAATCAGAGGCAGGTGTGAATCATTGTCTCTGATTGGGAACCATATTTAGGTAGCCTGTTTGGTGTTGGGTTTGTGGGTGATTGTTCTTGTCTCTATGTTTGTTGCACCAGTCAGGGCTGTTTCGGTTTTCGACGTTTGTTGTTTTTGTATTGTTCGTGTTTTCTTCAACATTAAAGATGTATCTAACGAACCACGCTGCATTTTGGCCCGATCCTTGTTCCACCTCTTCTTCAGAGGAGGAGTTAGAAGAACCACGTTACAGAATCACCCACCAACCAAGGACCAAGCGACGTGGTAAAGGACAGCGACGACAGCAGCAGCAGCAGCAGTGGGAGAGGCTATTTGGAAGACTGGACATGGGAGGATGAGTTGGACGGTAAAGGACCCTGGGTACAGCCTGGAGAATATCGCCGCCCCAAAGAAGAGCTGGAGGTGGAAAGGCGGAGAGGCGCTGGTATGAGGAGGCAGCACGGCGGCGTGGATGGAAGCGCGAGAGTCAGCCCCAAAAATTTATTGGGAGGGGGCTCACAGGAAGTATGGCGAAGCCAGGTAGGAGACCTGCGTCAACTTCCTGTGGTTACCGGGGGGCGAGAGAGACCGGGCAGGCACCGTGTTATGCTGTGAAGCACATGGTGTCCCCAGTGCGGGTGCATAGCCCGGCGCAATACATTCCAGCTCCGCGTATCGGCCGGGCTAGAGTGGGCATCGAGCCAAGTGCCATGAAGCCGGCTCTACGCATCTGGTCTCCAGTGCGTCTCCTTGGGCCGGCTTACATGGCACCAGCCTTGCGCATGGTGTCCCAGGTTCGCCTGCATAGCCCAGTGCGGGCTATTCCACCTCGCCGCACTGGCAGGGCGACTGGGACCATTCAACCAGGTAGGGTTGGGCAGGCTCGGTGCTCAAGAGCTCCAGTGCGCCTGCACGGTCTGGTCTATCCGTCACCACCTCCACGCACCAGCCCTCCGGTGGTAGCCCCCCGCACCAGGCTGTCTCTCCGGCTCATCCGTACAGGTGCTCCCGTCTGTCCAGCGCTGCCGGAGCCTTCCTCCTCTCCAGTGCTGCTGTTGCAGTCTCCCGCCTGTCCGGCGCTGCTGTCGGAGTCTCCCGCCTGTCCGGCGCTGCTGTCGGAGTCTCCCGCCTGTCCGGCGCTGCTGTCGGAGTCTCCCGCCTGTCCGGCGCTGCTGTCGGAGTCTCCCGCCTGCCCGGCGCTGCTGTCGGAGTCTCCCGCCTGTCCGGCGCTGCCGGAGTCTGAAGAGCCCCTCTGCCCAGAGCTGCCAGAGCCCCTCTGCCCAGAGCTGCCAGAGCCCCTCTGCCCAGAGCTGCCAGAGCCCCTCTGCCCAGAGCTGCCAGAGCCCCTCTGCCCAGAGCTGCCAGAGCCCCTCTGTCCCGAGCAGCTGCCCCTCTGTCCCGAGCAGCTGCCCCTCTGTCCCGAGCAGCTGTCCCTCTGTCCCGAGCAGCTGCCCCTCTGTCCCGAGCAGCTGCCCCTCTGTCCCGAGCAGCTGCCCCTCTGTCCAGTGAGGTCATCAAGTAGGGTCGCCGTGGTTCGGAGATCACGGAAGCGGACAAGGTGGGGGACTAAAACTATGGTGAAGTGGGGGCCACGTCCAGCACCAGAGCCGCCACCGCGGACAGATGCCCACCCAGACCCTCCCCAATAGGTTCAGGTTTTGCGGCCGGAGTCCGCACTTTGGGGGGGGGGGTACCGTCACACCCTGACCATAGTTTGCTTTGTATGTTTCTATGTTTTGTTTGGTCAAGGTGTGATATGAGTGGGCAGTCTATGTTTCATGTCTAGTTTGTCTGTTTCTGTGTTTGGCCTGATATGGTTCTCAATCAGAGGCAGGTGTGAATCATTGTCTCTGATTGGGAACCATATTTAGGTAGCCTGTTTGGTGTTGGGTTTGTGGGTGATTGTTCCTGTCTCTATGTTTGTTGCACCAGTCAGGGCTGTTTCGGTTTTTGACGTTTGTTGTTTTTGTATTGTTCGTGTTTTCTTCAACATTAAAGATGTATCTAACGAACCACGCTGCATTTTGGTCCGATCCTTGTTCCACCTCTTCTTCAAAGGAGGAGTTAGAAGAACCGCGTTACAGATATTATGATGGTCTGTTTCATAGATGCAAAGTAGTTGGAACGCTGTCAGTTCCACTTTAACCCTAAACCTAACTCCTACCCCTAACCCTAAACATAACTCCTAACCTTAACCCTAAATCTAACTCCTACCCTACCCCTAACCTTAACCCCAAACCCTAACCCTAAACCTAACTCCTAACCTTAACCCTAACTCCTACCCCTAACCTTAACCCTAAATCTAACTCCTACCCTACCCCTAACCTTAACCCCAAACCCTAAACCTAACCTTAACCCTAACTCCTAACCCTAACTCCTAACCCTAACTCCTACCCCTAACCCCAAACCCTAAACCTAACCTTAACCCTAACTCCTAACCTTAACCCTAACCTTAACCCCAACCTTAACCCCAACCTTAACCCCAAACCCTAACCTTAACCCCAAACCCTAACTTCTAACCCTAACCCTAACCTTAACTCCTAACTCCTAACCTTAACCCCAAACCTAACCCTTAAACCTGAAATTAAAATGTTACTTTTCAGGACACACAAAATGTCCTGACTTTTCAGAATTTACATGTGTTTCCTGTCTTGTCAGGACATTCTGGTCACTTTTCAGGATATTCTGGTCTGAAAACAAGATATGAAAACAAGTCAACACACACACACTTCTGAAACACAGCCAGAGATATCTCTCAGTGAGGCAGGACCCATGATGATGAAGAGAGAAGAGGTTTCAGAAGTCATCAGTGCATGGAGACAGAGAGACAGAAGAGAGCTCAACTGAGAAGGATGAAATCTCTAAAGTTGAGCTTCTCTCTCTCTCTCTCTCCATTCACGGCAGGGGATACTCACTGCGAGGAGAGGGGCTTTGCAGCATTAATTAGATTTCACATCAAAGAGCGAGACAGTTGCTTCGTTGGGAGCGTGTGCCCGGCCGTGATTGGCTGATCGCTCTCACAGGTGATATACACACTTGGAACTCTGAGCTCCCTCTAACCTTGTTCAGCCTGCTGGTTTAGTGCAGGCTGAACTAGGTCTGTAACTGAATGCAGTCTAGCTGTCAGCTAGAGCCATACACTGGTACCATCCACTTTGCTCTTGTGATCTCAACAGCAGGCCCTTCTCTGCTCAGGTGGAGTTCAGTACCACGTGATAATGGACAGAGACAGTCTCAGGTAGAGTTCAATACCACAAGATAATGGACAGAGACAGTCTCAGGTAGAGTTCAGTACCACGTGATAATGGACAGAGACAGTCTCAGGTAGAGTTCAGTACCACGTGATAATGGACAGAGACAGTCTCAGGTAGAGTTCAATACCACAAGATAATGGACAGAGACAGTCTCAGGTAGAGTTCAGTACCACGTGATAATGGACAGAGACAGTCTCAGGTAGAGTTCAGTACCACAAGATAATGGACAGAGACAGTCTCAGGTAGAGTTCAGTACAATGTGATAATGGACAGAGACAGTCTCAGGTAGAGTTCAGTACCACAAGATAATGGACAGAGACAGTCTCAGGTAGAGTTCAGTACCACAAGATAATGGACAGAGACAGTCTCAGGTAGAGTTCAATACCACAAGATAATGGACAGAGACAGTCTCAGGTAGAGTTCAGAACCATGTGATAATGGACAGAGACAGTCTCGGGTCCAGAATCTCCAGATGTTCATCACTTTTGACTTTACAACAGACAAATATAGTAGCCTACAATCAGCAATCATAAACAGTGTTTTGTGTTAACCTCTTGAAACTCTAGGGGCGCTATATCATTTTTGGATAAAAAGACGTGCCCGTTTTAAGCGTAATATTTTGTCACAAAAAGATGCTCGACTATGCATATAATTGGTAGCTTTGGAAAGAAAAACACTCTGACGTGTCCAGAACTGCAAAGATATTCTCTGTGCGTGCCCTAGAACGTGAGCTACAGGCAAAACCAAGATGAGACGGCATCCAGGAAATGAGCAGGATTTTTGAGGCTCCGTTTTCCATTGTCTCCTTATATGGCTGTGAATGCGAGAGGAATGAGTCTGCCCTTTCTGTCGTTTCCCCAAGGTGTCTGCAGCATTGTGACGTATTTGTAGGCATATCATTGGAAGATTGACCATAAGAGACCACATTTACCAGGTGTCCGCCCGGTGTCCTGCGCCGAAATTGGTGCGCAAAACTCAGCTGCAAGTATTTTTCCATGGGATTCTGAGACGAAAGCAAGCTTCCACGAACGGCATATCAATGAAGAGATATGTGAAAAAACACCTTGAGGATTGATTCCAAACAACGTTTGCCATGTTTCGGTCGATATTATGGAGTTAATTCGGAAAAAGTTTGCCGTTGTTGGTGACTGAATTTTCGGTTCGTTTCGGTAGCCAAATGTGATGTACAAAACGGAGCGATTTCTCCTACACAAAGATGCTTTCAGGAAAAACTGGTCATTTGCTATTTAACTACGAGTCTCCTCATTGAAAACATCCGAAGCTCTTCAAAGGTAAATGATTTTATTTATTTGGTTATCTGGTTTTTGTGAAAATGTTGCGTGCGAAATGCTACTCAAAATGCTAAGCTAGCTTAGCATACTCTTACACAAATTAGTGAATTGCTATGGTTCAAAAGCATATTTTGAAAATCTGAGATGACAGTGTTGTTAAGAAAAGGCTAAGCTTGAGAGCAGGCGCATTATTTTCATTTTATTTGCGATTTTCAGAAATCGTTAACGTTGCGTTATGCTAATGAGCCTGAGGCTTTATTCACGATCCCGGATCCGGGATGGGGAGTTTCAAGGGATGTCAATGTGACTCCATATTGTGTCCTGGTGAAGTCTATTATTCAGAGAAGGACTTAGCTGTTTTCCTTCTAATCTCGATCCAGGATCAATCTGTTCCCTAATCCAAACCTTCGCTCTGATATGATCAATACAAGTGAATATTAATGCTGCCTAAATAAATGAGATAATGTCTCTCTCTCTCTCTGCCTCTAAACCAGAGTCTGTTTCATCCAGTTAAGACTAAATGACAGGCTAAGTAATCAGAGGGGAGATCAGCCGTCTTGGAATTCAGGGTGAGAGAAAGACCCCTGGTTCACTGGCCTGGATGACAAGAGGGAGTTCACCCCCACATGCATATGAACACACACATCTCATTTGAGAACAGACTGAGAACGTCTCCAAAGTCATGCCAAGTGCATAAAGAATGTCCATATGGTCAGAGGTCAGAGGTCAACAGAAATCTAATTATGACAATGAGGTGAAGTACAGGCACTTTAATTATTCAAACCTCCTGTATGATCATTTCAATGACACAGGAATGGGGTGGGGGTGTAGTGTGAGAATGATCTCTCTATCTGATCTGCGAGGCGGAGTCTCTGTGTTTGATGGGGGAGGAGTTAGCCGTGGCTGGGAGATGAAGGTTCCGGGACACAAAGTTCCTCTGGCGGACATCAGTGGGAGGGAGTTCCCTGGAAGAGGTGTTCCCATTGTAGGAGGCAGAGTGGGGTGGGGTGTAAGCAGGCGTGGTTCCTTTCACCTCGTACGTCCACTGCATGTCTGCTGTCTGGAGGAGGGACAAGCAGCCGTCAGCCAGTGAGGTGTGTGTGTCTGCTGTCTGGGGGAGGGACAAGCAGCCGTCAGCCAGTGAGGTGTGAGTGTCTGCTGTCGGGGGAGGGACAAGCAGCTGTCAGCCAGTGAGGTGTGTGTGTCTGCTGTCTGGGGGAGGGACAAGCAGCCGTCAGCCAGTGAGGTGTGTGTGTCTGCTGTCTGGGGGAGGGACAAGCAGCTGTCAGCCAGTGAGGTGTGTGTGTCTGCTGTCTGGGGGAGGGACAAGCAGCTGTCAGCCAGTGAGGTGTGTGTGTCTGCTGTCTGGGGAGGGACAAGCAGCTGTCAGCCAGTGAGGTGTGTGTGTCTGCTGTCTGGGGGAGGGACAAGCAGCTGTCAGCCAGTGAGGTGTGTGTGTCTGCTGTCTGGGGGAGGGACAAGCAGCTGTCAGCCAGTGAGGTGTGTGTGTCTGCTGTCTGGGGAGGGACAAGCAGCCGTCAGCCAGTGAGGTGTGTGTGTCTGCTGTCTGGGGGAGGGACAAGCAGCTGTCAGCCAGTGAGGTGTGTGTGTCTGCTGTCTGGGGGAGGGACAAGCAGCTGTCAGCCAGTGAGGTGTGTGTGTCTGCTGTCTGGGGGAGGGACAAGCAGCTGTCAGCCAGTGAGGTGTGTGTGTCTATATCTGTTGCCCCGATCCTTACACTACACTCTTAGAAAAAAAGTTCCAAAAAGGTTCTTCGGCTTTCCCCATAGGAGAACCCTTTTTGGTTCCAGGTAGAACCATTTTTGATTCCAGGTAGAACCCTTTTGGATTCTGTGTAGAAAGAACCCTATGTAGAAAGAATCCTATTTCTACATGGAACCCAAAAGGGTTCCACCTGGAACCAAAAAGGGTTCTTCAATGGGTTCTCCTATGGGAACAGTCGAAGAGCCCTTTTAGCTTCTAGATAGCACCTTTTTTAGCTACGAGTGTAGTGTGTTACTAGCCAGACATACCTGGACCAGCAGCGTAGCGTGGTGTCTCTTGCTGTACATGGAGGGGGTGAAGGAGACTGTGAGGAGGGTACCGGCTGACCCCACTGGGAGGAGCTCACCTGAGGAGGGACACACCTGGAACTCACTGCCCGCACCTGGCAGGAACCCTGCTGTGAACGGCTCTGGGTACCTGCCACATAGACATGCAGGAACAAACACATAGACAGGGTAAGTGTCAGAGAAACACACACACAGACACCCCCCCCCCCCCCCCCCCACACACACACACACACACACACACACACCACACACACACACACACACACACACACACACACACAGCTTGACCTGGTCTGGCTGGTCAGTCTGAAGCCCACAGCAGAGGTCTTGTGCAGCCCTGCAGCGTTAATGGTGATGACGTCATCAACCTGCGGCTCGGTGGAGATGAGGCTGATGGGAAACTTCCAGAGCCCACCTGTCAAACACTGAACCGCCAGCACAGCTGAACACCTAGGGAGAGGAGGAGAGGTGGGGAGGAGGGGATGGGAGAAGAGAGGAGGGGAGGAGGGGATGGGAGAAGAGAGGAGGGGAGGGAGGGGAGGGGAGAAGAGAGGAGGAGAGGGGAAAAGAGAGGAGAGGAGGGGAGAAGAGAGGAGGGGAGGGAAGAGGAGGGGAGGGGAGAAGAGAGGAGTGGATGAGGGGATGGGAGAAGAGAGGAGGGGAGACGAGAGGAGGAGAGGGGAGAAGAGAGGAGAGGAGAAGAGAGGAGGAGAGGGGAGAAGATAGGAGAGGAGAGGAGGGGAGAAGAGAGGAGGGGAGGGGAGGGGAGGGAAGAGGAGGGGAGGGTAGAAGAGAGGAGGGGAGGGGAGAGGAGTGGAGAAGAGAGGGGGAGGAGAGAGGAGGGGAGAAGAGAGGAGGGGAGGAGGGGATGGGATGGGAGAAGAGAGGAGGAGAGGGGAGAAGAGAGGAGGGGAGAAGAGAGGAGGAGGAGAGGAGAGGAGGGAGAGGAGGGTAGAGGAGGGGACAGGGTGAGGGGAAGAGGATAGGGGAGTGGAGGGGAGAGGGGGAGGAGAGAGGAGGGTAGAGGAGGGGACAGGGTGAGGGGAAGAGGATAGGGGAGTGGAGGGGAGAGGGGGAGGAGGAAGATAGAGGAGGAGAGGGAGAGGGGAACACAAATAGATACAGTTTCTGAAGAGTAATTATTTATGTATTATTTATGTATTATTTAAGTAATGCACTTTATCAGATGTTAGTCTGCTACCTGGATTAGAAGGTGCAGAGCTGAGAGCCAGTGTGTGTGTGTGATATGCATGCGTTTGTGTGTGTGTGATATGCGTGTGTTTGTGTGTGTGATATGTGTGTGTTTGTGTGTGTGATATGTGTGTGTTTGTGTGTGTGTGTAATATGCGCACGTTTGTGTGTGTGTGTGTGTGTGTCTATGTGATGTATGTCCGTCACCTGAGAGGTTTGTAAGGCGTGAAGATGAGGTTGATGGTGAGAGAGACGATGCCAGAGTCGGGGTCTCTGTGACAGTTCAGTAGAGACAGGGTTACACAGCCCTCCAGCTGGGACCGCTCAGCATCACTGTTATAACACACCTCACATAGGAAGTCTTCTGGAGCCAGCCTGAAGCCTGCTGCTAACACATGGATGGACACACACACACTGACTCAGTTCTGGTACTCTGTGTATACAGCCAAGTTATCATTGACTCAGTACTGGTACTCTGTGTATACAGCCAAGTTATCATTGACTCAGTACTGGTACTCTGTGTAAACAGCCAAGTTATCATTGACTCAGTACTGGTACTCTGTATATACAGCCAAGTTATCATTGACTCAGTACTGATACCCAGTGTAAACAGCCAAGTTATCATTGACTCAGTACTGGTACTCTGTGTATACAGCCAAGTTATCATTGACTCAGTACTGGTACTCTGTGTATACAGCCAAGTTATCATTGACTCAGTACTGGTACTCTGTGTATACAGCCAAGTTATCATTGACTCAGTACTGGTACTCTGTGAATACAGCCAAGTTATCATTGACTCAGTAATGGGTATCATAAACTGGGTGGTTCGAGCCCTGAATGCTGATTGGCTGACAGCCGTGGTATATCAGACAGTTTACCACGGAGATGATAAAACATGTATTTTTACTGCCCTAATTACGTTGGTAACCAGTTTATAATATCAATAAGGCACCTCGGGGGTTTGTGGTATGTGGCCAATATACCACGGTTAAGAGCTGTATCCAGGCACTCTGCGTTGCGTTGTGCCTAAGAACAGCCCTTAGCTGTAGTCTATTGGCCACATACCACACCCCCTCGGGCCTTATTGCTTAATGATATCATTGTTAGTCTACACCTGTTGTTTACCAAGCACGTGACAAATACACTTGTATTTGTTTTGACACACACACTCACTAACCACTCTGACTGTGTCAAAACAGCAATTTGGTGTGTGTTGTCAGGAGATTAGACACATCCTACAAGGAGGATGATGATGATGATGATGTCAGGAGATTAGACTCATCCTACAAGGAGGATGATGATGATGTGTTGTCAGGAGATTAGACACGTCCTACAAGGAGGATGATGATGATGTGTTGTCAGGAGATTAGACACGTCCTACAAGGAGGATGATGATGATGATGATGTCAGGAGATTAGACACGTCCTACAAGGAGGATGATGATGATGATGATGTCAGGAGATTAGACACATCCTACAAGGAGGATGATGATGTGTTGTCAGGAGATTAGACACATCCTACAAGGAGGATGATGATGTGTTGTGAGGAGATTAGACACATCCTACAAGGAGGATGACGTGTTGTCAGGAGATTAGACACATCCTACAAGGAGGATGATGACGTGTTGTGAGGAGATTAGACACATCCTACAAGGAGGATGATGATGTGTTGTCAGGAGATTAGACACATCCTACAAGGAGGATGATGATGATGATGATGATGTCAGGAGATTAGACACATCCTACAAGGAGGAGGATGAGGTGTTGTCAGGAGATTATTGTGACGATTATGAACAAGTGGACTTCACTTAACCAGAGTTAGCATTTTATGCTAACGAACACTGTGAACATTGTCAGCTGACTAAGTTACCTTGGATACGCTCTGTTGAGACAGAAATTATGCATTACAATTAGCTACATAATCACATCACACACTCTCAGGGTACAGGCCCACACACTCTCAGGGTACAGGCCCACACACTCTCAGGGTACAGGCCCACACACTCTCAGGGTACAGGCCCACACACTCTCAGGGTACAGGCCCACACACTCTCAGGGTACAGGTCCACACACTCTCAGGGTACACGCCCACACACTCTCAGGGTACAGGCCCACACACGACAACACACACTCTCGGGGTACAGGCCCACACACTCGGGGTACAGGCCCACACACTCTTGGGGTACAGGCCCACACACTCTCAGGGTACAGGCCCACACACTCTTAGGGTACAGGCCCACACACTCTCAGGGTACAGGCCCACACACTCTCAGGGTACAGGCCCACACACTCTCAGGGTACAGGCCCACACACTCAGGGTACAGGCCCACACACGACAACACACACTCTCAGGGTACAGGCCCACACACTCTCAGGGTACAGGCCCACACACGACAACACACACTCTCAGGGTACAGGCCCACACACTCTCAGGGTACAGGCCCACACACTCTCAGGGTACAGGCCCACACACTCTCAGGGTACAGGCCCACACACTCTCAGGGTACAGGCCCACACACTCTCAGGGTACAGGCCCACACACTCTCAGGGTACAGGCCCACACACGACAACACACACTCTCGGGGTACAGGCCCACACTTCTAGTGAAGTTGATGTGATCTCACCTGAGGAGGGGGCGCTGATGAGAGTTGTGTCTGTGTTGCTGGCGGAGGAGGGGGCCCTGATGAGAGGTGTGTCTGTGTTGCTGACAGAGGAGGGGGCCCTGATGAGAGTTGTGTCTGTGTTGCTGGCGGAGGAGGGGGCCCTGATGAGAGTTGTGTCTGTGTTGCTGACGGAGGAGAGGGCCCTGATGAGAGTTGTGTCTGTGTTGCTGACGGAGGAGGGGGCCCTGATGAGAGTTGTGTCTGTGTTGCTGACGGAGGAGAGGGCCCTGATGAGAGTTGTGTCTGTGTTGCTGGCGGAGGAGGGGGCCCTGATGAGAGGTGTGTCTGTGTTGCTGACAGAGGAGGGGGCCCTGATGAGAGTTGTGTCTGTGTTGCTGACGGAGGAGCCAGGAACACATCCCGTCAACAGCACCTCCACTCTCTCCTCCACTCGACCGCGAGCCTCACATTCTATCACCGCTGGATGAGAGGGTTCAGGAGGGGCCTCTGGGATGCCATGGATGGGGTAGACCCAGCAGACCAAACGCACCCGGTCCTTCTCTACCTCCACACACCTGTACACAGAGAAACACCTGTTACACACACACGCATGTGTACACACACACACACACGCATGTGCACACGCACACACACACACACACACACACACGCATGTGCACACACACACACACACACACACACACACGCATGTGCACACACACACACACACACACACACACACACACACACGCATGTGCAGACACACACACACACACACTGTACTGACTTGTCCCTCTGGACCGTGGTGAGTGGTGAGTCCAGGCGGGGGAGGTTGAAGAGGGGCTCTAGCTGAACCAGGAGCCAGGCCTGGTGCAGTTGCATGGAGTCAGGGGCAAACACCACAGGAATGTCCACACTGGCCCCCGCAGACACACGCACACCTGGAGCCAACATGGAGGACGAGAGGGACAATATTTACTAGTGTATCTAACATGTAGGCTGACAAAGCGGAGAACAGAGGAACTATGCCTTTAAAGTAAGGCTTGACAGAGAGATGTGTAAGAACTGACCTTGTGTCTGTTTGAGGGGGATGCAGAACACTTTCCTGTCACAGATGAAGGACTGGCTTGATCTCTTCTGACCGGGCTCCTCGTCTGATAGGAGAATGAACACTTACTACCATCATGTCTCTACTAGGACTGTTTCCCTGTGTGTCTGGGGTAGGACTATGTCTGTACATGCATACTGTATATGTGTGTGTGTGTCCGGTGTGTGTCCAATGTGTGTGTCCAGTGAGTGTGTCCAGTGTGTGTCCAGTGAGTGTCCAGTGTGTGTTTCCAGTGAGTGTGTCCAGTGTGTGTCCAGTGTGTGTCCAGTGAGTGTCCAGTGAGTGTCCAGTGAGTGTCCAGTGTGTGTCCAGTGAGTGTGTCCAGCGAGTGTGTCCAGCGAGTGTGTCCAGTGTGTGTCCAGTGAGTGTCCAGTGTGTGTGTCCAGTGAGTGTGTCCAGTGAGTGTGTCCAGTGAGTGTGTCCAGTGTGTGTCCAGTGAGTGTCCAGTGTGTGTCCAGTGAGTGTCCAGTGAGTGTCCAGTGTGTGTCCAGTGTGTGTCCAGTGTGTGTCCAGTGTGTGTGTCCAGTGTGTGTCCAGTGTGTCCAGTGTATGTCTAGTGTGTCCAGTGTATGTCCAGTGTGTCCAGTGTATGTCCAGTGTGTCCAGTGTATGTCCAGTGTGTCCAGTGTGTGTACAGTGTGTCCAGTGTGTGTGTCCAGTGTGTGTGTCCAGTGTGTGTGTGTCCAGTGTGTGTGTGTCCAGTGTATGTCCAGTGTGTGTGTCCAGTGTATGTCCAGTGTGTGTCCAGTGTGTGTGTCCAGTGTGTGTGTCCAGTGTGTGTCCAGTGTGTGTGTCCAGTGTGTGTCCAGTGTGTGTGTCCAGTGTGTCCAGTGTGTGTGTCCAGTGTATGTCCAGTGTGTGTGTCCAGTGTATGTCCAGTGTGTGTCCAGTGTGTGTGTCCAGTGTATGTCCAGTGTGTGTGTCCAGTGTATGTCCAGTGTGTGTGTCCAGTGTATGTCCAGTGTGTGTGTCCAGTGTATGTCCAGTGTGTGTGTCCAGTGTATGTCCAGTGTGTGTGTCCAGTGTGTCCAGTGTGTGTCCAGTGTGTGTGTCCAGTGTGTGTCCAGTGTGTGTGTCCAGTGTGTGTCCAGTGTATGTCCAGTGTGTGTGTCCAGTGTGTGTGTCCAGTGTATGTCCAGTGTGTGTGTCCAGTGTGTGTGTCCAGTGTGTCCAGTGTGTGTGTCCAGTGTGTGTGTCCACTGTGTGTCCAGTGTGTATGTCCAGTGTGTGTCCAGTGTGTGTCCAGTGTGTGTCCAGTGTGTGTCCAGTGTGTGTCAGTGTGTGTGTGTGTGTGTGTCCAGTGTGTGTCAGTGTGTGTGTCCAGTGTGTGTCCAGTGAGTGTCCAGTGTGTGTCCAGTGAGTGTGTCCAGTGTGTGTCCAGTGTGTGTCCAGTGAGTGTCCAGTGTGTGTCCAGTGTGTGTGTCCAGTGTGTGTGTCCAGTGTGTGTGTCCAGTGTGTGTGTCCAGTGTGTGTCCAGTGTGTCCAGTGTATGTCTAGTGTGTCCAGTGTATGTCCAGTGTGTCCAGTGTGTGTCCAGTGTGTGTCCAGTGTATGTCCAGTGTGTGTCCAGTGTGTGTCCAGTGTGTGTCCAGTGTATGTCCAGTGTGTGTCCAGTGTGTGTCCAGTGTATGTCCAGTGTGTGTCCAGTGTGTGTCCAGTGTATGTCCAGTGTGTGTCCAGTGTGTGTGTCCAGTGTATGTCCAGTGTGTGTCCAGTGTGTGTGTCCAGTGTGTGTCCAGTGTGTGTGTCCAGTGTATGTCCAGTGTGTGTCCAGTGTGTGTGTCCAGTGTATGTCCAGTGTGTGTCCAGTGTGTGTGTCCAGTGTGTGTGTCCAGTGTGTGTCCAGTGTGTGTGTCCAGTGTGTCCAGTGTGTGTGTCCAGTGTGTATGTCCAGTGTGTGTCCAGTGTGTGTCCAGTGTGTGTGTCCAGTGTGTCCAGTGTGTGTCCAGTGTATGTCCAGTGTGTGTGTCCAGTGTGTGTGTCCAGTGTGTGTGTCCAGTGTGTGTCCAGTGTGTGTCCAGTGTGTGTCCAGTGTATGTCCAGTGTGTGTCCAGTGTATGTCCAGTGTGTGTCCAGTGTATGTCCAGTGTGTGTATGTCCAGTGTGTGTGTCCAGTGTGTGTGTCCAGTGTGTGTCCAGTGTGTGTGTGTCCAGTGTGTGTCCAGTGTGTGTCCAGTGTGTGTGTGTCCAGTGTGTGTCCAGTGTGTGTGTGTCCAGTGTGTGTGTGTCCAGTGTGTGTGTCCAGTGTGTGTGTCCAGTGTGTGTGTCCAGTGTGTGTCCAGTGTGTGTCCAGTGTGTGTCAAGTGTGTGTGTCCAGTGTGTGTGTCCAGTGTGTGTGTCCAGTGTGTGTCCAGTATGTGTGTCCAGTGTGTGTGTCCAGTGTGTGTCCAGTGTGTGTCCAGTATGTGTGTCCAGTGTGTGTCCAGTGTGTGTCCAGTGTGTGTCCAGTGTGTGTGTCCAGTGTGTGTGTCCAGTATGTGTGTCCAGTGTGTGTCCAGTGTGTGTCCAGTGTGTGTCCAGTGTGTGTCCAGTGTGTGTGTCCAGTGTGTGTCCAGTGTGTGTCCAGTGTGTGTGTCCAGTGTGTGTGTCCAGTGTGTGTGTCCAGTGTGTGTGTCCAGTGTGTGTCCAGTGTGTGTCCAGTGTGTGTGTCCAGTGTGTGTGTCCAGTGTGTGTCCAGTGTGTGTGTCCAGTGTGTGTCCAGTGTGTGTGTCCAGTGTGTGTCCAGTGTGTGTCCAGTGTGTGTGTCCAGTGTGTGTCCAGTGTGTGTGTCCAGTATGTGTGTCCAGTGTGTGTCCAGTATGTGTGTCCAGTGTGTGTCCAGTGTGTGTCCAGTGTGTGTGTCCAGTGTGTGTCCAGTGTGTGTGTCCAGTGTGTGTGTCCAGTGTGTGTCCAGTGTGTGTCCATTGTGTGTCCAGTGTGTGTCCAGTGTGTGTGTCCAGTGTGTGTCCAGTGTGTGTCTCCAGTATGTGTGTCCAGTGTGTGTCCAGTGTGTGTCCAGTGTGTGTGTCCAGTGTGTGTGTCCAGTGTGTCTCCAGTGTGTGTCCAGTGTGTGTCCAGTGTGTGTCCAGTGTGTGTCCAGTGTGTGTCCAGTGTGTGTGTCCAGTGTGTGTCCAGTGTGTGTCCAGTGTGTGTCCAGTGTGTGTGTCCAGTGTGTGTCCAGTGTGTGTCCAGTGTGTGTGTCCAGTGTGTGTCCAGTGTGTCCAGTGTGTGTGTCCAGTGTGTGTCCAGTGTGTGTCCAGTGAGTGTCCAGTGTGTGAGTCCAGTGTGTGTGTCCAGTGTGTGTCCAGTGTGTGTCCAGTGTGTGTATGTCCACTGTGTGTCCAGTGTGTGTATGTCCACTGTATGTCCACTGTGTGTCCACTGTGTGTCCAGTGTGTGTCCAGTGTGTGTCCAGTGTGTGTCCAGTGTGTGTCCAGTGTGTGTCCAGTGTGTGTATGTCCACTGTATGTCCACTGTGTGTCCACTGTATGTCCAGTGTGTGTCCAGTGTGTGTCCAGTGTGTGTCCAGTGTGTGTCCAGTGTGTGTGTCCAGTGTGTCCAGTGTGTGTCCAGTGTGTGTGTCCAGTGTGTGTCCAGTGTGTGTCCAGTGTGTGTCCAGTGTGTGTATGTCCACTGTGTGTCCAGTGTGTGTATGTCCACTGTATGTCCAGTGTGTGTCCAGTGTGTGTCCAGTGTGTGTCCAGTGTGTGTCCAGTGTGTGTGTCCAGTGTGTGTCCAGTGTGTGTGTCCAGTGTGTGTCCAGTGTGTGTCCAGTGTGTGTCCAGTGTGTGTGTCCAGTGTGTGTCCAGTGTGTGTCCAGTGTGTGTCCAGTGTGTGTCCAGTATGTGTGTCCAGTGTGTGTGTCCAGTGTGTGTCCAGTGTGTGTCCAGTGAGTGTCCAGTGTGTGTCCAGTGTGTGTGTTTAACCTGTGAGTCTGAGGTGCAGCAGGGCTGGGTGTTCAGTGTGTGTCCAGTGTGTGTGTCCAGTGTGTGTCCAGTGTGTGTCCAGTGTGTGTGTTTGACCTGTGAGTCTGAGGTGCAGCAGGGCTGGGTGTCCAGTGTGTGTCCAGTGTGTGTCCAGTGTGTGTCCAGTGTGTGTCCAGTGTGTGTGTCCAGTGTGTGTCCAGTGTGTGTGTCCAGTGTGTGTCCAGTGTGTGTCCAGTGTGTGTCCAGTGTGTGTGTCCAGTGTGTGTCCAGTGTGTGTCCAGTGTGTGTCCAGTGTGTGTCCAGTGTGTGTCCAGTGAGTGTCCAGTGTGTGTCCAGTGTGTGTCCAGTGAGTGTCCAGTGTGTGTCCAGTGTGTGTTTAACCTGTGAGTCTGAGGTGCAGCAGGGCTGGGTGTTCAGTGGGGTTCCTGAAGGGGAGGATGATGGAGGAATGAGATCCCACAGGGGAGGCTACAGACAGAGGCTCCATCCTCCCAGGGGTCAGGCCTTCACCACACAGCTGGAAGCTCCAGTGTTTCAACTGGGAGGACAACAACAACAACTAAATCATTGTCAGCTGACAGATGGAGGAATTACATTTTGGTTACCTAGTTACGTGTGGAAATAGCAGAGAATTCAGAACCATGGATAGTGGAAAAATGTCATTGATTTTGATGAATCTTTGCAATAATCAACAATCATTGTTTACACCATTGAACTGTGAGTCCATCCTTATCCAACTGCTGTATCAGACAGTCCTTATTTACTTCCTACCTCTTCCCCTTCCCCTCTTCCCCTCTCTCTCCAACCCTTCCTACCTCTTCCCTAACCCTCCAACCCTTCCTACCTCTTCCCTTCCCCTCCAACCCTTCCTACCTCTTCCCCTTCCCCTCCAACCCTTCCTACCTTTTCCCCTCTCCCTCCAACCCTTCCTACCTCTTTCCCTTACCCTCCAACCCTTTCTACCTCATTCCCTTACCCTCCAACCCTTCCTACCTCATTCCCTTACCCTCCAACCCTTCCTACCTCTTCCCCTTACCCTCCAACCCTTCCTAACTCTTCCCCTTCCCCTCCAACCCTTCCTACCTCTTCCCCTCTCTCTTTAACCCTACCTACCTCTTCCCCTCTCCCTCCAACCCTTCCTACCTCTTTCCCTCTCTCTCCAACCCTTCCTACCTCTTCCCCTTACCCTCCAACCCTTCCAACCTCTTACCCTTACCCTCCAACCCTTCCTACCTCGTCCCCTTACCCTCCAACCCTTCCTACCTCTTCCCCTTACCCTCCAACCCTTCCTACCTCTTTCCCTCTCTCTCCCTCTCTCTCCAACCCTTCCTACCTCTTCCCCTTACCCTCCAACCCTTCCAACCTCTTACACTTACCCTCCAACCCTTCCTACCTCTTCCCCTTACCCTCCAACCCTTCCTACCTCTTCCCCTTACCCTCCAACCCTTCCTACCTCGTCCCCTTACCCTCCAACCCTTCCTACCTCGTCCCCTTACCCTCCAACCCTTCCTACCTCTTCCCCTTACCCTCCAACCCTTCCTACCTCTTCCCCTTACCCTCCAACCCTTCCTACCTCTTCCTCTTCTCCTCCAACCCATCCTATCTCTTCCTCGTCCCCTTACCCTCCAACCCTTCCCCCTTTTCCCCTTGCCCTCCAACCATTCCTACCTCTTCCTCTTATCCTCCAACCCTTCCCCTCGTCCCCTTACCCTCCAACCCTTCCTACCTCTGCCCCTTACCCTCCAACCCTTCCTACCTCGACC
>NC_088218.1:5372210-5400293 GCF_036934945.1 Oncorhynchus masou masou | reverse complement strand
TGTCTGTGTGTTGGGATAAGAGGGGCCTGGGTCGTTCCCTGGTGTCTGTGTGTTGGGATAAGAGGAGCCTGGGTCGTTCCCTGGTGTCTGTGTGTTGGGATAAGAGGGGCCTGGGTCGTTCCCTGGTGTCTGTGTGTTGGGATAAGAGGAGCCTGGGTGGTGTTGGGATAAGAGGAGCCTGGGTGGATTCCCTGGTGTCTGTGTGTTGGGATAAGAGGAGCCTGGGTCGTTCCCTGGTGTCTGTGTGTTGGGATAAGAGGGGCCTGGGTCGTTCCCTGGTGTCTGTGTGTCTGTGTGTTGGGATAAGAGGAGCCTGGGTCGTTCCCTGGTGTCTGTGTGTTGGGATAAGAGGAGCCTGGGTCGTTCCCTGGTGTCTGTGTGTCTGTGTGTTGGGATAAGAGGAGCCTGGGTCGTTCCCTGGTGTCTGTGTGTTGGGATAAGAGGAGCCTGGGTCGTTCCCTGGTGTCTGTGTGTTGGGATAAGAGGGGCCTGGGTTGTTCCCTGGTGTCTGTGTGTTGGGATAAGAGGGGCCTGGGTCGTTCCCTGGTGTCTGTGTGTTGGGATAAGAGGAGCCTGGGTCGTTCCCTGGTGTCTGTGTGTCTGTGTGTTGGGATAAGAGGAGCCTGGGTCGTTCCCTGGTGCCTGTGTGTTGGGATAAGAGAGGCATGGGTCGTTCCCTGGTGCCTGTGTGTTGGGATAAGAGGAGCCTGGGTCGTTCCCTGGTGTCTGTGTGTTGGGATAAGAGGGGCCTGGGTCGTTCCCTGGTGTCTGTGTGTTGGGATAAGAGGAGCCTGGGTCGTTCCCTGGTGCCTGTGTGTTGGGATAAGAGGGGCCTGGGTCGTTCCCTGGTGTCTGTGTGTTGGGATAAGAGGAGCCTGGGTCGTTCCCTGGTGTCTGTGTGTCTGTGTGTTGGGATAAGAGGAGCCTGGGTCGTTCCCTGGTGCCTGTGTGTTGGGATAAGAGAGGCATGGGTCGTTCCCTGGTGTCTGTGTGTTGGGATAAGAGGGGCCTGGGTCGTTCCCTGGTGTCTGTGTGTTGGGATAAGAGGGGCCTGGGTCGTTCCCTGGTGTCTGTGTGTCTGTGTGTTGGGATAAGAGGAGCCTGGGTCGTTCCCTGGTGTCTGTGTGTCTGTGTGTCTGTGTGTTGGGATAAGAGGGGCCTGGGTCGTTCCCTGGTGTCTGTGTGTCTGTGTTTCTGTGTGTTGGGATATGAGGGGCCTGGGTCGTTCCCTGGTGTCTGTGTGTCTGTGTTTCTGTGTGTTGGGATATGAGGGGCCTGGGTCGTTCCCTGGTGTCTGTGTGTCTGTGTGTCTGTGTGTTGGGATAAGAGGAGCCTGGGTCGTTCCCTGGTGTCTGTGTGTCTGTGTGTCTGTGTGTTGGGATAAGAGGGGCCTGGGTCGTTCCCTGGTGTCTGTGTGTTGGGATAAGAGGAGCCTGGGTCGTTACCTGGTGTCTGTGTGTTGGTATAAGAGGGGCCTGGGTCGTTCCCTGGTGTCTGTGTGTTGGGATAAGAGGGGCCTGGGTCGTTCCCTGGTGTCTGTGTGTTGGGATAAGAGGAGCCTGGGTCGTTACCTGGTGTCTGTGTGTTGGTATAAGAGGGGCCTGGGTCGTTCCCTGGTGTCTGTGTGTCTGTGTGTCTGTGTGTTGGGATAAGAGGGGCCTGGGTCGTTCCCTGGTGTCTGTGTGTTGGGATAAGAGGGGCCTGGGTCGTTCCCTGGTGTCTGTGTGTTGGGATAAGAGGAGCCTGGGTCGTTCCCTGGTGTCTGTGTGTGTGTGTCTGTGTGTGTGTGTGTTAGTGTGTGTGTGTGTGTGTTCGCGTGTGTGCGTGTGTTATGTGTGTGTGTATCTGTGGGAGCCTGTGTGTTATGTGTGTGTGTATCTGTGGGAGCATGTGTGTTATGTGTGTGTGTATCTGTGGGAGCATGTGTGTTATGTGTGTGTGTATCTGTGGGAGCATGTGTGTTGTGTGTGTGTATCTGTGGGAGCATGTGTGTTATGTGTGTGTGTATCTGTGGGAGCATGGGTGTTATGTGTGTGTGTGTCTGTGGGAGCATGTGTGTTATGTGTGTGTGTATCTGTGGGAGCATGTGTGTTATGTGTGTGTGTATCTGTGGGAGCATGCATATATGTGTGTTATGTGTGTGTGTATCTGTGGGAGCATGCATATGTGTGTGTTATGTGTGTGTGTGTGTTCGCGTGTGTGCGTGTGTTATGTGTGCGTGTATCTGTGGGAGCATGTATATGTGTGTTAGTTACTGTGTTTCTGGATGTATTACGATGGTCTGTCTGTCTGTCTGTCTGTCTGTCTGTCTGTCTGTCTGTCTGTCTGGCTGTCTGTCTGTCTGGCTGTCTGTCTGGCTGTGCTTGGTAGAGCTGGGCTGGCTGAGTTCTCCTGGCCACTCCAGCTTAAGTGCTTTCATTTGAGAGGATGAACGGTAGACAGACCCTTATTATGGCAGAGAGAACACAGTCACTAAACCAGGCAGCCAGCCAGCTAGCCAATCAGCCAGTCAGCCAGCCAGCTAGCCAATCAGCCAGTCAGCCAGTCAGCCAGTCACTAAACCAGGCAGCCAGCCAGCTAGCCAATCAGCCAGTCAGCCAGTCACTTCACCAGCCAGTCAGCCAGTCAGCCAGTCAGCCAGTCAGCCAGTCAGTCAGCCAGTCAGCCAGTCACTTCACCAGCCAGTCAGCCAGTCAGCCAGTCAGCCAGTCAGTCAGCCAGTCAGCCAGTCACTTCACCAGCCAGTCAGTCAGCCAGTCAGCCAGTCAGCCAGTCAGCCAGTCAGTCAGTCGGCTCAGCCTTTCTCTACACTGACCATTATTCCAGTGTCTATCTCTCAGCCAAAAGGCTACAAACTAACTGATGTTTCCTGCTATCTTGTCTCATGCTAGCAGTGTTGTGTTGGTGGTTTGTTGGCTGACTCTAGTCTGGCTGATAACATCTACACTAAGGTTACTTCCTAAGGTTACTATTCCCTATATACTATACTACTTTTGACCAGAACCTTGAAGTCAGGTCAGGTCAGGGTGTTCAGTCAGTAAATGGAACTCTCAGAATGTCAATGCCACAGGAAGCAGGAAGTGAGTGAGTCAGAATAGGAAGTAATGATGTCTATCAGTCTGCCTATCAGAGTGTCTCTAGAGAAATCACAGTGCTTACACTGCAACGTTGTTAGAGCCACACCAAAGTCTCCTCACACAGAAGCACTGCTTCTAACAGAGTCCGTTTATCAGTTATCAGCTCCAAACTTCAGAGAGACAGAGAGAGCTCCATTATGTTATCAATGGACAGCTCTGTAGCCAAGAGGAGATAAAGACTACCTCAGATTGCTACAGAACTGCTTCTATACCTTACAGAATGTGGCCTTCACAGAGGTCCTAGCTGGCCGCACTTAAAATCTATTATATTTCCTCAAGCTTCGATATGTTAAAACAAATATTTCTCTATCCATCGCTTTTAAATTTTTCTATGCTTCCTGACTGTCTGGCTTTTGTTTTGATGACTGTTATCAAGCTGGACAGAGTGAAGAGACTATAGATGACTGTTATCATGCTGCACAGAGTGAAGAGACTATAGATGACTGTTATCAAGCTGGACAGAGTGAAGAGACTATAGATGACTGTTATCAAGCTGGACAGAGTGAAGAGACTATAGATGACTGTTATCAAGCTGCACAGAGTGAAGAGACTATAGATAACTGTTATCAAGCTGGACAGAGTGAAGAGACTATAGATGACTGTTATCTAGCTGGACAGAGTGAAGAGACTATAGATGACTGTTATCAAGCTGCACAGAGTGAAGAGACTATAGATGACTGTTATCAAGCTGGACAGAGTGAAGAGACTATAGATGACTGTTATCAAGCTGGACAGAGTGAAGAGACTATAGATGACTGTTATCAAGCTGGACAGAGTGAAGAGACTATAGATGACTGTTATCAAGCTGGACAGAGTGTAGAGGCTATAGATTACTGTTTCAAGCTGGACAGAGTGAAGAGACTATAGATGACTGTTATCAAGCTGGACATGGTGAAGAGACTATAGATGACTGTTATCAAGCTGGACAGAGTGAAGAGATAATAGATGTTGATTGATATCATTTTTGTTCAACAACGACAAAAAATTAACTTGTGGGCTGAATTGAACAGGCTCAAAGACCAGATCCGGCCTGCAGACCTTGAGTTGAACACATGTGCCTTGAACACATAAATCTTTAAACTAAAAGCTGCACAGAACTGAAAGGCTAATAAAGAGATCTACTTTAGAAATATTCTGGTCTCCCTACCCTTTCTGGTTACCTCTTCCAGGTTTGTGTGTGTGTGTGTGTGTGTGTGTGTGTGTGTGTGTGTGTGTGTACACAAAGAAGTCCATTAGGTTACAGCTGCAGAGAGAGAGTGCTGACTGCAGCCATGTCTTTCCCCTCATATCACTCCACTAAAAAGCCTTTTCCTTTTCCATGACACACAACCTCCCTGTAACACTCACACTTCCCTGTCACAGGAGAGCCTCCTCCGGAACCATGCCTCTCTCACACAGGAGAGCCTCCTCCGGAACCATGCCTCTCTCACACAGGAGAGCCTACAGACCTCGGAGGGCCCTGTCCACTCCTACAGACCTCGGAGGGCCCGGTTCACTCCTACAGACCTCGGAGGGCCCGGTTCACTCCTACAGACCTCGGAGGGCCCTGTTCACTCCTACAGACCTCGGAGGGCCCGGTTCCCTGCTCACCCGGTTCCTACAGACCTCGGAGGGCCCTGTTCACTCCTACAGACCTCGGAGGCCTGGTTGACTTCACAGAAAGGTAGGCAAGCACACACACACCAAGCTCTACCTCCTCCTCAGAGCCAAGCCAGCTCACACCAGCATCTCAGAGCCAAGCCACCTTCCACCAGCATCTCAGAGCCAAGCCACCTCCCACCAGCATCTCAGAGCCCAGCCATCTCCTCTCCAGCATCTCAGAGCCCAGTCACCTCCCACCAGCATCTCAGAGCCGAGTCCAGTAACAACAGCCCAGTCCAGTACCAACAGCCCAGTCCAGTAACAATCCCCTTAAAATCACAGTGAACTTGGCTTTGTCCCGACTGAGATCAATACCAGAAGCAATCAAATTAAGAGTGAGGACAGCTGATTCAAATCTATTGAGTCTATCTGTCCCCTCCGTGTGTCTCTGTCTGTGGCCGCGCTGCATCAACAGTATGTCATCACCTCTGACAACTCTACTACTAAACAGTATGTCATCACCTCTGACAACTCTACTACTAAACAGTATGACATCACCTCTGACAACTCTACTACTAAACAGTATGACATCACCTCTGACAACTCTACTACTAAACAGTATGTCATCACCTCTGACAACTCTACTACTAAACAGTATGTCATCACCTCTGACAACTCTACTACTAAACAGTATGACATCACCTCTGACATCTCTACTACTAAACAGTATGGCATCACCTCTGACAACTCTACTACTAAACAGTCATGTGGAAAACAGAACAGAGGTCAATAAAGGACTTCTTATTCACTCAGATTCAGTGACCACTGAGGACATTTAGTCTCCAGAGACCTGTTTGAATGAGAGTAGATACCATCTTATTAAAAGGGTTGAGACCTGTCTGAGGGAGAGTAGATACCATCTTATTAAAAGGGTGAGACCTGTCTAAGGGAGAGTAGATACCATCTTATTAAAAGGGTTGAGACCTGTCTGAGGGAGAGTAGATACCATCTTATTAAAAGGGGTGAGACCTGTCTAAGGGAGAGTAGATACCATCTTATTAAAAGGGTTGAGACCTGTCTAAGGGAGAGTAGATACCATCTTATTAAAAGGGTTGAGACCTGTCTAAGGGAGAGTAGATACCATCTTATTAAAAGGGTTGAGACCTGTCTAAGGGAGAGTAGATACCATCTTATTAAAAGGGTTGAGACCTGTCTGAGGGAGAGTAGATACCATCTTATTAAAAGGGTTGAGACCTGTCTAAGGGAGAGTAGATACCATCTTATTTAAAGGGTTGAGACCTGTCTGAGGGAGAGTAGATACCATCTTATTAAAAGGGTTGAGACCTGTCTGAGGGAGAGTAGATACCATCTTATTAAAAGGGTTGAGACCTGTCTAAGGGAGAGTAGATACCATTTTATTAAAAGGGTTGAGACCTGTCTGAGGGAGAGTAGATACCATCTTATTAAAAGGGTTGAGACCTGTCTGAGGGAGAGTAGATACCATCTTATTAAAAGGGTTGAGACCTGTCTAAGGGAGAGTAGATACCATCTTATTAAAAGGGTTGAGACCTGTCTAAGGGAGAGTAGATACCATCTTATTAAAAGGGTTGAGACCTGTCTAAGGGAGAGTAGATACCATCTTATTAAAAGGGTTGAGACCTGTCTGAGGGAGAGTAGATACCATCTTATTAAAAGGGTTGAGACCTGTCTAAGGGAGAGTAGATACCATCTTATTAAAAGGGTTGAGACCTGTCTAAGGGAGAGTAGATACCATCTTATTAAAAGGGTTGAGACCTGTCTGAGGGAGAGTAGATACCATCTTATTTAAAGGGCTGAGACCTGTCTAAGGGAGAGTAGATACCATCTTATTAAAAGGGTTGAGACCTGTCTGAGGGAGAGTAGATACCATCTTATTAAAAGGGTTGAGACCTGTCTGAGGGAGAGTAGATACCATCTTATTAAAAGGGTTGAGACCTGTCTGAGGGAGAGTAGATACCATCTTATTAAAAGGGTTGAGACCTGTCTAAGGGAGAGTAGATACCATCTTATTAAAAGGGTTGAGACCTGTCTAAGGGAGAGTAGATACCATCTTATTAAAAGGGTTGAGACCTGTCTGAGGGAGAGTAGATACCATCTTATTAAAAGGGTTGAGACCTGTCTAAGGGAGAGTAGATACCATCTTATTAAAAGGGTTGAGACCTGTCTAAGGGAGAGTAGATACCATCTTATTAAAAGGGTTGAGACCTGTCTGAGGGAGAGTAGATACTGTACCATCTAATTAAAAGGTATTGGTCTATTGTAGCAGTAGGGTAGCCTGGGTACCAGTCTGATTGTGCCATCATGCCACTCCTTGGCTAGCAGTAGAGCAGACTGAGTAAGTAGTCCATAGAAATCAAGTTATTACTGTCCTCGCTCTCTGTGGCCGCCTCCTAAAATCATTTCCCTTCAATTGGTTTCAATTGAAAATGTTGCCAGCTCTCCAAGTCTTTCAACCCCAGATGACTCAATAACAGCTTCCCTTTAGAGGGCCTACCAGTTCATTGAGGAGAGAAGTTTGAAAAGGATGTGCGTCATTCAGTCACTGGTTCTAGTCCAAAGACAGAGACAGACTGACTCAGACCAACTACTCTCTCTCTCTCTACCTCTTTCTCTGTTTCTCTCATTGTTTCTCTCTACCTCTTTCCCTGTTTCTCTCTCTACCTCTCCTTCTCTGTTTCTCTCTCTCTCTCCCCCTCTCTCCCTTTGACACAGCTCTCCTTCTGCATCATCATGATAATCCACTGCCCCTTCTGCACTTTTTGTTACTCACAGGGTTCAATACACTCACAAATACTCTGTCTCTCAATTCAATTAAATTCAATTCAAGGGCTTTATTGGCATGGGAAACATGTGTTAACATTGCCAAAGCAAGTAAGGTAGATAATATATAAAGTGAAATAAACAATAAAAATTAACAGTAGACATCACACATACAGAAGTTTCAAAACAATAAAGATATTACAAATGTCATATTATATATATATATATAAATACAGTGTTTTAACAATGTATAAATGGTAAAGGACACAAGATAAAATAAATAAGCATAGATATGGGTTGTATTTACAATGGTGCGTGTTCTTCACTGGTTGCCCTTTTCTTGTGGCAACAGGTCACAAATCTTGCTGCTCTGATGGCACACTGTGGAATTTCACCCAGTATATATGGGAGTTTTTCAAAATTGGATTTGTTTTCGAATTCTTTGTGGATCTGTGTAATCTGAGGGAAATATGTCTCTCTAATATGGTCATACATTGGGCAGGAGGTTAGGAAGTGCAGCTCAGTTTCCACCTCATTTTGTGGGCAGTGAGCACATAGCCTGTCTTCTCTTGAGAGCCATGTCTGCCTACGGCGGCCTTTCTCAATAGCAAGGCTATGCTCGCTGAGTCTGTATATAGTCAAAGATTTCCTTAATTTTGGGTCTCTCTCTATCTTTTCCCTTTCTCTCTCTCTCTTGTTGTTCTATCTGTCTCTCTCTCTCTCTACCTGTCTCTCTCTCTCTCTTGTCGTTCTATCTATCTGTCTCTCTCTCTCTTGTCGTTCTATCTATCTGTCTCTCTCTCTCTCTTGTCGTTCTATCTATCTGTCTCTCTCTCTCTTGTCGTTCTATCTGTCTGTCTCTCTCTCGTCGTTCTATCTATCTGTCTCTCTCTCGTCGTTCTATCTATCTGTCTCTCTCTCGTCGTTCTATCTATCTGTCTCTCTCTCGTCGTTCTATCTGTCTCTCTCTTGTCGTTCTATCTGTCTGTCTCTCTCTCTTGTCGTTCTATCTGTCTGTCTCTCTCTCTCTTGTCGTTCTATCTGTCTGTCTCTCTCTCTTGTCGTTCGATCTATCTGTCTCTCTCTCGTCTATCTATCTATCTGTCTCTCTTGTCATTCTATCTATCTGTCTCTCTCTCTTGTCATTCTATCTATCTGTCTCTCTCTCTTGTTGTTCTGTCTGTCTCTCTCTCGTCTATCTATCTATCTGTCTCTCTTGTCATTCTATCTATCTATCTGTCTCCCTCTCTCTTGTCGTTCTATCTATCGGTCTCTCTCTCTCTCTCTTGTCGTTCTATCTATCTGTCTCTCTCTCTTGTTGTTCTATCTCTCTGTATTTTTGAGACACACTCAAAAGAGCAGCACCTGTGTCTAAAAGCTTGTTCAGCTCCAGAATAAATCAGGCCTCTTGTGTAACAGGAGCCCATCCCCAGGTCTTCTGACTCAGGATTAACAACAGGGGGGGTAGAGACTCAGAGGGGAGCTTCCCAAAAGCTGTTACCAAACATGCTTCTTTGCCAGTACTCTCTCTCCAATTCTGGGGAATTCACCCTGTCTTTACCCTGCTCTGAGTCAGACAGCCTGGGGTCGGTGAGTTGGATACTAGTGTAGGACAGCGTTTCCCAAACTCAGTCTTGGGGACCTCAAGGAGTGCACATTTTTGTTTTTGTCCACAACACAACTGATTTAAATAATCAACTCGTCATTGAGGTTTGATTATTTGAATAAGCAAAACTTATTAGAAAGTTTCTTCAAGTGCAGTCACAAAAACCGTCAAACGCTATGATGAAACTGGCTCTCATGAGAACCGCCACAGAAAAGGAAGACCTAGAGTTACTTCTGCTGCAGAGGATAAGCTCATTAGAGTTACCAGCCTCAGGAATTGCAGCCCAATAAATGCTTCACAGAGTTCAAGTAAGAAACACATCTCAACATCAACTGTTCAGAGGAGACTGCGTGAATCAGGACTTCATGGTTGAATTGCTGCAAAGAAACCACTACGAAAGGACACCAATAAGAAGAAGAGACTTGCTTGGACCAAGAAACACGAGCAATGGACATGAGACCAGCGGAAATCTGACATTTGGTCTGATGAGTCCAAATGTTAGATTTTTAGTTCCAACCACCGTGTCTTTGTGAGACGCAGAGTAGGTGAATGGATGATCTCGCATGTGTGGTTCTCGCCGTGAAGCATGGAGGAGGAGGTGTGATGGTGTGGGGGTGCTTTACTGGTGACACTGTCTGTGATTTAATGATAATTAAAGGCACACTGCCGTGATACACCATCCAATCTGGTTTTCACTTAGTGAGACTATCATTTGTTTTTCAACAGGACAATGACCCAAAACACACATCCAGGCTGTGTAAGGGCTATTTGACAAAGGAGAGTGATGGAGTGCTACATCAGATGACCTGGCCTCCACAATCTCCTGACTTTAACCCAATTGAGATGGTTTGGAATGAGTTGGACCGCAAAGGGAAGGAAAAGCAGCCAACAAGTGCTCAGCATATGTGGGAACCCCTTCAAGACTGTTGGAAAAGCATTCCAGGTGAAGCTGGTTGAGAGAATGCCAAGAGTGTGCAACGCTGTCATCAAAGCAAAGGGTAGCTACTTTGAAGAATCTAAAATACCTTTTTGGTTACGACATGATTCCATATGTGTTATTTCATAGTTTTGATGTCTTCACCATTATTGTACCTATCATTAACCCTTAAATGAATTTTGACTGGTACTGTACATATATACAGTTGAAGTCGGAAGTTTACATACACCTTAGCCAAATACATTTTAGCTCAGTTTTTCACAATTCCTGACATGTAGTCCTGGTAAAAATGCCCTGTCTCAGGTCAGTTAGGATCACCACTTAATTTTAAGAATGTGAAATGTCAGAATAATAGTACCTGTTTCCTTCAGCATCTTCACAAGGTCCTTTGCTGTTGTTCTGGGATTTATTTCCACTTTTCGCGCCAAAGTATGTTCATCTCTAGGAGACAGAATGCGTCTCCTTCCTGAGCCGTATGATAGCTGCATGGTCCCATGGTGTTTATACTTGCGTACTATTGTTTGTACATATGAACGTGGTACCTTCAGGCATTTGGAAATTGCCTCCAAGGATGAACCAGACTTGTGGAGGTCTACAATGTTTTTTCTGAGGTCTTGGCAGATTTCTTTTGATTTTCCCATGATGTCAAGCAACGAGGCACTGAGTTTGAAGGTAGGACTTGAAATACATCCACAGGTATACCTCCAATTGACTCAAATGATGTCAATTAGCCTATCAGAAGCTTTTAAAGCCATGACATTTTCTGGAATTTTTCACGCTGTTTAGAGGCACAGTCAATTTAGTGTATGTAAACTTCTGACCCACTGGAATTGTGATACAGTGAATTATAAGTGAAATAATCTGTCTGTAAACAATTGTTGGAAAAATGACTTGTGTCATGCACAATGTAGATGTCCTAACCGACTTGCCAAAACTATAACTTTTTTTTGTGGGGGGGGGGCTTTCTGAGGGCCTTTGGAAGGCAGCCAGTTGCCCATCCCTGCTGTTGATTATGCCGTCCTCCCACCACACTCAGAACAGAGCCTCGGAATCTCAGTCCTCTTTATTGTAGGATACTGTATAATACTGTAGGATACTGTAGGATACTGTATGATACTGTAGGATACTGTAGGATACTGTAGGATACTGTAGAATACTGTAGGATACGGTAGAATACTGATACTAGAATACAGTAGAATACTGTAGAATACTGTAGAATACTGTAGAATACAGTAGAATACTGTAGGATACTGTAGAATACTGTAGGATACTGTAGGATACTGTAGAATACTGTAGGATATGGTAGAATACTGTAGGATATGGTAGAATACTGTAGGATACTGTAGGATACAGTAGAATACTGATACTAGAATACAGTACAATACTGTAGAATACTGTAGGATACTGTAGAATACTGTAGGATACTGTAGAATACTGTAGAATACTGTAGGATACTGTAGGATACTGTAGGATACTGTAGAATACTGTAGGATACTGTAGGATACGGTAGAATACTGTAGGATACTGTAGGATACTGTAGAATACTGATACTAGAATACTGTAGAATACTGTAGGATACTGTAGAATACAGTAGAATACTGTAGAATACTGTAGAATACTGTAGGATACTGTAGGATACTGTAGGATACTGTAGGATACGGTAGAATACTGTAGGATACTGTAGGATACTGTAGGATACTGATACTAGAATACAGTAGAATACTGTAGAATACTGTAGAATACTGTAGAATACTGTAGGATACTGTAGGATACTGTAGAATACTGTAGAATGCGGTAGAATGCGGTAGAATACTGTAGAATACGGTAGAATACTGTAGGATACTGTAGGATACTGTCGAATACTGTAGAATACTGTAGGATACTGTAGAATACTGTAGAATACAGTAGAATGCGGTAGAATACTGATACTAGAATACAGTAGATTAGAACAGCCTTCATTCCTCCAGTCTCTTAAGAGCAGAACCTAGCTAGAGCCTGGCAGCTCGGTCATCTTCAATCGTTATGAAACCGGTTCTACTATAATAGAGTGTGAGGCTTCCTTCTACCCTGAAGTGGGAGTCTCTATTCAGACTGACCTTGCTAGGCGGCGGTGAGGAGAAAGGGCTTAAGCTGAACTGAAGTGTTTGGCAAAGACACACTCTCACCGGGCCGGCCTTCTACAGCCAGCCATCTCCTCTGATTTGTATGGCAAAGACACACTCTCACCGGGCCGGCCTTCTACAGCCAGCCATCTCCTCTGATTTGTATGGCAAAGACACACTCTCACCGGGCCGGCCTTCTACAGCCAGCCATCTCCTCTGATTTGTATGGCAAAGACACACTCTCACCGGGCCAGCCTTCTACAGCAAGGCATCTCCTCTGATTTGTATGGCAAAGACAAACTCTCACCGGGCCGGCCTTCTACAGCAAGGCATCTCCTCTGACTTGCGGAGAGTCTGGATCTCATGGTCGGGGTGTCTAACACTACCTACCAGGATGGTAGCAGGGTCAGGCTAGAACATGTCACATGTCAGTCATTTAGCAGACGCTCTTATCCAGAGTGACTCACAGTTAGTGGGCCCATGATTAAGATATCTCGGTGGGACAACCACACATCACAGTGTTAGTAAGTACATGTCCACAGTTAGTGGGCCCATGGTTAACATATCTCGGTGGGACAACCACACATCACAGTGCTAGTAAGTACATGTCCACAGTTAGTGGGCCCATGGTTAAGATATCTCGGTGGGACAACCACACATCACAGTGCTAGTAAGTACATGTCCACAGTTAGTGGGCCCATGGTTAAGATATCTCGGTGGGACAACCACACATCACAGTGCTAGTAAGTACATGTCCACAGTTAGTGGGCCCATGGTTAAGATATCTCGGTGGGACAACCACACATCACAGTGCTAGTAAGAACATGTTTCCTATAGCGCGTGTACAGGACATATATAAAATATGAGCTGATTAGAAAGATCAAGGAAGCACGTAGGAGACACGTGTTGCTTTAATGTGATGCGAAACTGTACCTGACACACACACACACACACACACACTAACATAATTAAACCCCCACCTTAACTCTAATAAAACCCCATAAGCAGCTTAGAAGAAAAAGCAGAATATAAAAACATAAGAAGGTTCAGTCTAAACTCCATCGTCAGATATAAGCAATTAGGGCCCTGAAACTAAAAAAATCTGGCATTTCAGGAGCTTTCTACTTCCTGTTTAAGTGCACATTAAAAAACTCTTTATGCTAACAACAGATGGCAACTGAAATATCCATTGGTCTATTCTCTCTTGGTTCCCCGCCGTAGAGTTTGGCATTGGCTAATAGTGAGTAATGGCTGCCAAAGGATCCATCTGAGAGACATGGAATTCCCTCGCCTCTCTCTCACTCTGATACACCGTGATACAGGAGAACGCATACAGGGGCAAACACACAGAAATAATACACACACACACCAAGCAGGCGTGTACACACATAAACGCACACACACAGAAGCAAACATTTCACACACACAGAAGCAAACGTTTCACACACACACACACACAGAAGCAAACGTTTCACACACACACACACAAGCATATGATGCCCACAAACACACAGGCATGAACAAACGCAGACACACAGAAGTAAACGTCACACACACAAACACACATGTACTCTCTCTCACACACACACACACACACACACACACAACACACACACACACACACACACACACACACACACACACACACACACACTGAGTTGTAATGATGCCTTCAGTGACTAGAGGGGAACAGCAAGGTGGGGGGCGAGGCCTTTCTCAGCAGGAACACAACTCCACCGCTCCAAAACAGTGAGAGGGAGTGGGTGGGCGGCAGGCTAATGGCTAAGTCACCAGCTCTAACACACACAGTCTTTTTCAACTAACCTTGTGGGGACAAACAATTCAGTCCCATTAAAAATCCTATTTTCCCTAACTCCTAAACCTAACCCTAACCCTTACCTGAAAACTAACCCGAGCTCCTAACACTAAACCTAATTCTAACTTTAACCCTAAACCCCCTAGAAATAGCATTTGACTTTGTGGGGACTAACAAAATGTCCCCAGTTGGTTAACTCTTTGTTCATTTACTATTATTTTGGGGACTTCTAGTGTAGTTAAACTCGTTCACACACACACACACACACACACACACACACCAGTTGAGGCTGCAGAGGGGAGGATGGCTCATAATATCATAATAATGGCTGGAATGGAGTCAGTGGAATGGCATCAAACACATGAACCATGATACCATTACATTTACTCAGTTCCAGCCATTAATATGAGCCGTCCTCCCCTCAGCAGCCTCCACTGACTGACACAGACGTCACACACCCATCACCTCCCACCCCGCAGTGGGAAGGACCCGTGTATAGCATTAACAGCAGTGTTAGGGCTTCCAGGCTGAGGACTGGGATGCAGAAGGGGACTGAAGCCGCGGGACAATAAGCCATCTGTCAATACAAGCAGCGATTCCCCAGGCAGCCTGCTTCCTCTGACCAGGATCCACGGCTCAATCTGTCTGCAGCGCCGGACAGGCCGGATCAACCAGGAGAAGGAAAGGAATCCCCTGGTCTCTCTCTCACTGACTGGCTGATCTGGCTGGAAACAGAGACTCACTACAGCTCAGTCTAACCTGGAGATACAGACCACAGCTCAGTCTACCTGGAGATACAGACCACAGCTCAGTCTAACCTGGAGATACAGACCACAGCTCAGTCTACCTGGAGATACAGACCACAGCTCAGTCTACCTGGAGATACAGACCACAGCTCAGTCTACCTGGAGATACAGACCACAGCTCAGTCTACCTGGAGATACAGACCACAGCTCAGTCTACCTGGAGATACAGACCACAGCTCAGTCTACCTGGAGATACAGACCACAGCTCAGTCTACCTGGAGATACAGACCACAGCTCAGTCTACCTGGAGATACAGACCACAGCTCAGTCTACCTGGGAATATAGACCTAGACAGGACACGGGTTAAAGATGGTTTTGAGGGGCGGTAGGTATAACCTCGAGGTTAGAGCGTTAGGCTAGTAACCGAAAGGTTGTAGGTTTGAATCCCCGAGCCGACAAGGTGAAGACCTGTCGCTGTGCCCTTGAGCAAGGCACTTAAACACAATTGCTCCAAGTGTGCTGGACAATGAGCCATGGCTGTGATCCCACTCTCAGTGGGTGTCTCCGAGGGAGTTGTGATATGAGCCACGGCTGTGATCCCACTCTCAGCGGGTGTCTCCGAGGGAGTTGTGTCTCCGAGGGAGTTGTGATATGAGCCACGGCTGTGATCCCACTCTCAGTGGGTGTCTCCGAGGGAGTTGTGATATGAGCCACGGCTGTGATCCCACTCTCAGCGGGTGTCTCCGAGGGAGTTGTGATGTGGAAGAAAACACGTTTCCATTACACGCTTGTGAAAGTGACAGGACAAATATAAACACCCCCAAAATTATTATTATTAGAGACGCAACAACTGAGGGTTGATTTTGATTCCCGCATGTTTATTGAGGAGTTAAAAATAGTCTCCCTGAAGAAGCTCATTACTACTTTATCACTCTGACATTCCAACACAACTTCAGCTGCACGGAGGTGACGGAAAGTTCCAGTGTTCCTGTTTTCAACCTTTGAGAATGAGAACAGCCACTGGAACACACACCTTTAAACACATCTCCTCACAGTTCACCAACCACACATACACCTTTAAAACACATCTCTCCTCACAGTTCACCAACCACACATACACCTTTAAACACATCTCTCCTCACAGTTCACCAACCACACATACACCTTTAAACACATCTCTCCTCACAGTTCACCAACCACACATACACCTTTAAACACATCTCTCCTCACAGTTCACCAACCACACATACACCTTTAAAACACATCTCTCCTCACAGTTCACCAACCACACATACACCTTTAAAACATCTCTCCTCACAGTTCACCAACCACACATACACCTTTAAACACATCTCTCCTCACAGTTCACCAACCACACATACACCTTTAAACACATCTCTCCTCACAGTTCACCAACCACACATACACCTTTAAAACACATCTCTCCTCACAGTTCACCAACCACACATACACCTTTAAAACACATCTCTCCTCACAGTTCACCAACCACACATACACCTTTAAACACATCTCTCCTCACAGTTCACCAACCACACATACACCTTTAAACACATCTCTCCTCACAGTTCACCAACCACACATACACCTTTAAACACATCTCCTCACAGTTCACCAACCACACATACACCTTTAAACACATCTCCTCACAGTTCACCAACCACACATACACCTTTAAACACATCTCTCCTCACAGTTCACCAACCACACATACACCTTTAAACACATCTCTCCTCACAGTTCACCAACCACACATACACCTTTAAACACATCTCTCCTCACAGTTCACCAACCACACATACACCTTTAAACACATCTCCTCACAGTTCACCAACCACACATACACCTTTAAACACATCTCCTCACAGTTCACCAACCACACATACACCTTTAAACACATCTCTCCTCACAGTTCACCAACCACACATACACCTTTAAACACATCTCTCCTCACAGTTCACCAACCACACATACACCTTTAAACACATCTCTCCTCACAGTTCACCAACCACACATACACCTTTAAACACATCTCTCCTCACAGTTCACCAACCACACACACACCTTTAAACACATCTCTCCTCACAGTTCACCAACCACACATACACCTTTAAACACATCTCTCCTCACAGTTCACCAACCACACATACACCTTTAAACACATCTCCTCACAGTTCACCAACCACACATACACCTTTAAACACATCTCTCCTCACAGTTCACCAACCACACATACACCTTTAAACACATCTCTCCTCACAGTTCACCAACCACACACACACACCTTTAAACACATTTCTCCTCACAGTTCACCAACCACACATACACCTTTAAAACACATCTCTCCTCACAGTTCACCAACCACACATACACCTTTAAAACACATCTCTCCTCACAGTTCACCAACCACACATACACCTTTAAAACACATCTCTCCTCACAGTTCACCAACCACACATACACCTTTAAACACATCTCTCCTCACAGTTCACCAACCACACACACACCTTTAAACACATTTCTCCTCACAGTTCACCAACCACACATACACCTTTAAAACACATCTCTCCTCACAGTTCACCAACCACACATACACCTTTAAAACACATCTCTCCTCACAGTTCACCAACCACACATACACCTTTAAACACATCTCTCCTCACAGTTCACCAACCACACACACACCTTTAAACACATCTCTCCTCACAGTTCACCAACCACACATACACCTTTAAAACACATCTCTCCTCACAGTTCACCAACCACACATACACCTTTAAACACATCTCTCCTCACAGTTCACCAACCACACATACACCTTTAAACACATCTCTCCTCACAGTTCACCAACCACACATACACCTTTAAACACATCTCTCCTCACAGTTCACCAACCACACTAACACCTTTAAAACACCTCTCCTCACAGTTCACCAACCACACATACACCTTTAAAGACATCTCTCCTCACAGTTCACCAACCACACATACACCTTTAAAACACATCTCTCCTCACAGTTCACCAACCACATGGAGTTAAGTCCATGAAACCTAATGAGCTCTCTGGCTAGTATTGTACCTCAACACACCTCAACGTCACTTGAACCCACGGACACATGACAACCTCATGTAATTACATTGCAGTCAACTCCAGGGAAGTGCACTTTGGATAAGTGCACACTCTGTTCAAATGCGCTACACATAATTGACTGAATAGAATTATACAGCACTTCAGCAGCACAGTTGACACACACTATCTACTTCTCTCTCTCTCTCACACACACACACACACCTTCAAATGATAGTTCAACCACGCACCTGAAAAAACATCTAGTCTAACCAATTCAACGGAGAGCGTCCTCGCAATCCTTTGCCTATCCGTTCCTGTCCCGTGATGAGCATCAGAGTGGTTATCCTCCCTGTCAACTGGAAGGTCATAACATGGAGAAATAAAATGGAGGGGTCAACTCCGGTAGGTCCCAAGGAGCCTGCCACCCGTGACAAGTGGCTCCAGCCGTTATCTGTGGTGGCGCGTTTGTTCCCCTCCGTGGTTGAGCGTGGGCGGTGCAGTAATGGCAGTAGGGTAACATTCCAAATGGCACCCTATTCCCTAAATAGTGCACTACTTTTTGACCAGGGCTGATAGGGCTCTGGTTAAAAGTAGTGCAGGAAATAGTGGAGGGATTATATCGGCCCTCATACAAAGCGGATAACAAGGTGACTGGGGCTGATCCGACCCGGTAAACCAATCCAGCAGCACATGGAGCTCGGAGAACTTGTCATATTATTTATAGCCGGGTAGTCTCTACATTACTACCACAGCGAGCTAGACAAGATACTTTGGGCAGACGACAAGTCGCAGTGGCAGAAAGAAAAGCTCAACTAAATGATAACACCAGGTGCAAAGCCTCAGTGACTTGTGGGCAACATATTGGCTTCTCCTTGAAATTCATTGGTAAATTATTATTTGATGATGGAAACAAATGACAACAGCTTTGGCATGGAATGAATAGCCCCAATAGGCCATGAAAACATATTATAGGGAATGTTAAACGGGACCGCTCTCTTTTCCTTCTCTTCGCCGTGTATCATTCTATCCAATTAGGCTACTGGAGATTTATCTTACAAGGCTGCTGCTCGTTGTCATGCACTAAAAAGGCAATAGAAAAAGAATTTGCGTGCTGAGCGCGACACAGTGTGCACACTAAACGACACAGCACAGCTGGGGCTCTGCTGCGTAATCCACCACAAATCTGTGTTACAATTACTGTCAGTCCGGCCGTGGGCACCGACCGACGTGGGGAACTTTGTTTACTGCTCCTGTGTTGGCATTGGCCCAGTACCAAAGGTGCCACAGCCGACCAAGGTAAAATTTGTTTTATACTGGATATTTGGTGGATATTCGGATTTCTCTCGTCAATAGTTATTTACCCAAGCAGGCAATGACTATGAAAAATTATATATTCTGAATCAGGGGTGGATGGAGAACAATCCAAACGTTTTTGAAGATTTTATTTTATTTTACAGCAAACAAATATGCGGATTGTTCTTCATCCATCCCTGATTCAGAATATATACTTTTCATAGGCATGCGTCATGCATCATTGAAGGCTTGGTTCAATAGCTATTGAGTAGAGAGAACCGAATATCCACCCAATATCCAATATAAAACTAATTTGAACTCGGTCCACAACCGGACTGGCTGCGGCGGAGGGAGCCCTGGAGCCAACCCCGGCGCGGGCCTCGGGCGCGTCTCTCCGCTATCTGATAAACGCTCTGCCTGATCTTTCTGGCTGTCACCCTGCGCTAGTATATTATCTGGACACGTTATTTTCTCATCTGCGACTATATTTATAGGGGAGCTGATTAGTCAAACGCCATAACTAGAGCACCTTGCCCCTTTCTGAACATTTTGGACTATCCGCTCGGCTATGCGTCGCAGTTTAGCAGGCTTGTGAAGGTATCGCCCAGTATAGATATCCCCCGTTGCTAGGGCTGCTCACGAGTTGTCTCCCCGCTCTCTAGATCCGTAAAGACTAATCACAGACATGTCAAGTGGACTCGAACGTTATTTAACGTTGAGAGACTTATCATAACGCAACACCACAGCCGCAAAGTAAGACGCTTCAAAATAATAACAACGCGTTATTCTTTATGATATCCGCTTATATTGGGATACATTTGCCCGAGCTCCTTTAAATCTTACCTGAAATTGTTCCATGCTAACCAAATTTCGTTTAGTTAATCAACACCAGACGCAGGATATCCAAAGCTTGCTCTGTTCCCGTTCATCTCTCATTCCCGGGCCGTTGTAATGTTTCTATAAAGCCGTTGTATTAGCAGACTTGGCCAGGTTACAGCGGCTCACACTGAGGCAGCGCGATGCCAAATATCTCGTCTTCCCAGGAGCACGAGCATAACCTACTCCCGCCGAATCCGCGTGGCTCTGTCTGGTGAGCGCGCGGCGCTGGTAGAGGACCTCTCCAGTGTGACAGCTGACAGAATCGCTTATTCCCTCTCTCCTCATGGGCATTCCCCGAATCAGACACGTCTGCCTTTATCCGTTCTCCAAATGATAGACATTGAAGGGCATTTAAAACCTGAGATATGGTGAAACAATATGTATATATTATTTTGAGAGTGCAGGTGTAATGTCACATATCAGACATCTGTGTGTGTGTGTGTGTGTGTGTGTGTGTGTTCAGGAATTATATTAAATTCCTTTGCTGAAGTGACTATAATTGAAAGGTGTAGGTGTAGGTGTGTAAAATCCCTATGTTTTCATTGGCTGCTCCATGACCAGACAGGCCATCTATCCTGTTACTATTGGCTGATCTTAAACTGAGAAGCCATATGTGTGTTTATTTACTGTCACTAATCCAGAACTGTCTGACGTAACATCACCAAACTATCTCCTATCCTATTGGTTAAACCATGCCCAGAACTCTGTATTCTGGGTTTCCATTGGCTGAAGGCCGGTATAAAGACTGCCTCCTGTGTGTTTCTTGATGCGGGCGGCAAACAGGGTGATAGTGCGAGCAGCTGGCAGAAGTCAGACCAATCTGATGGCTCATTTGGTGTGTGTGTGTGTGTGTGTGTGTGTGTGTGTGTGTGTGTGTGTGTGTGTGACATTTGGCTGTGGGTTCTGCCAACATGAAGGGACACATTTACTCAATAAACGGTAAGGAGGACACATTATCTAAACACAGGGATCCATTGATAGGGCAATATGCGTGCGCACACGCACGCACACACACACACGCACACGCACACGCACACACACACACACACACACACACACACACACACACACACACACACAGGGAGTGGAACATCACCCCCCACCACAGATAATAACCACATGGTCAGGGAACCCTCATCCAATCTCCATGTCCAGTGGCTGTATCCAACTCCACAGCAGGAAGACTGAAAGCATCCCTTGAATGGGTTCTGTGGAGTACACACTCATCCCTGGCCAACCAGCGTTGACAGAACATACAGCCACCCTCCACATGTCCCCCTGTCCCCATACACCAGAGACCACACTGCTGTGATCACAGTCAACACATCATATCACTCAGAACATACAGCCATACAGCCATACAACATACTACATAAAGGCTGGTGTGGCTTTATGATTGGGCCTGATTGGTGTCACAGTTTTGCCCCAGCTAACACACCTAATCATGATCTTCAGTTTAGAATGACATTTGATTAATCAGCTGTGTTTGCTAGGGATGGAGAAAAAGTCTGACACCAATCAGGCCCTGGAGGACTGGAGTTGCCCACCCCTGGTTTAATGTGTCCTATGTTCTGAGTGATATGATGTGTTGACTGTGAACACAGCAGTGTGGGACTTTAAGAGAACAATAACATGGAATAAGACCCACTATGGGACCCACTATGGGACTTTAAGAGAACAATAACATGGAATAAGACCCACTATGGGACTTTAAGAGAACAATAACATGGAATAAGACCCACTATGGGACTTTAAGAGAACAATAACATGGAATAAGACCCACTATTGGAACTTTAAGAGAACAATAACATGGAATAAGACCCACTATGGGACTTTAAGAGAACAATAACATGGAATAAGACCCACTATGGGTCTTTAAGAGAACAATAACATGGAATAAGACCCACTATGGGACTTTAAGAGAACAATAACATGGAATAAGACCCACTATGGGACTTTAAGAGAACAATAACATGGAATAAGACCCACTATGGGACTTTAAGAGAACAATAACATGGAATAAGACCCACTATGGGACTTTAAGAGAACAATAACATGGAATAAGACCCACTATGGGACTTTAAGAGAACAATAACATGGAATAAGACCCACTATGGGACTTTAAGAGAACAATAACATGGAATAAGACCCACTATGGGACTTTAAGAGAACAATAACATGGAATAAGACCCACTATGGGAACTTTAAGAGAACAATAACATGGAATAAGACCCACTATGGGACTTTAAGAGAACAATAACATAGAATAAGACCCTCTATGGGACTTTAAGAGAACAATAACATGGAATAAAACCCACTATGGGACTTTAAGAGAACAATAACATGGAATAAGACCCACTATGGGACTTTAAGAGAACAATAACATGGAATAAGACCCACTATGGGACTTTAAGAGACAATAACATGGAATAAGACCCACTATGGGACTTTAAGAGAACAATAACATGGAATAAGACCCACTATGGGAACTTTAAGAGAACAATAACATGGAATAAGACCCACTATGGGACTTTAAGAGAACAATAACATGGAATAAGACCCACTATGGGACTTTAAGAGAACAATAACATGGAATAAGACCCACTATGGGACTTTAAGAGAACAATAACATGGAATAAGACCCACTATGGGACTTTAAGAGAACAATAACATGGAATAAGACCCACTATGGGACTTTAAGAGAACAATAACATGGAATAAGACCCACTATGGGACTTTAAGAGAACAATAACAGGGAATAAGACCCACTATGGGAACTTTAAGAGAACAATAACATGGAATAAGACCCACTATGGGACTTTAAGAGAACAATAACATGGAATAAGACCCACTATGGGACTTTAAGAGAACAATAACATGGAATAAGACCCACTATGGGACTTTAAGAGAACAATAACATGGAATAAGACCCACTATGGGAACTTTAAGAGAACAATAGCATGGAATAAGACCCACTATGGGACTTTAAGAGAACAATAACATGGAATAAGACCCACTATGGGACTTTAAGAGAACAATAACATGGAATAAGACCCACTATGGGACTTTAAGAGAACAATAACATGGAATAAGACCCACTATGGGACTTTAAGAGAACAATAACATGGAATAAGACCCACTATGGGACTTTAAGAGAACAATAACATGGAATAAGACCCACTATGGGACTTTAAGAGAACAATAACATGGAATAAGACCCACTATGGGACTTTAAGAGAACAATAACATGGAATAAGACTCACTATGGGACTTTAAGAGAACAATAACATGGAATAAGACCCACTATGGGACTTTAAGAGAACAATAACATGGAATAAGACTCACTATGGGACTTTAAGAGAACAATAACATGGAATAAGACCCACTATGGGACTTTAAGAGAACAATAACATGGAATAAGACCCACTATGGGACTTTAAGAGAACAATAACATGGAATAAGACCCACTATGGGACTTTAAGAGAACAATAACATGGAATAAGACCCACTATGGGACTTTAAGAGAACAATAACATGGAATAAGACCCACTATGGGACTTTAAGAGAACAATAACATTGAATAAGACCCACTATGGGACTTTAAGAGAACAAGAACATGGAATAAGACCCACAATGGGACTTTAAGAGAACAATAACATGGAATAAGACCCACTATGGGACTTTAAGAGAACAATAACATGGAATAAGACCCACTATGAAACATTCTTAGATGATTTGGCCCCGTACAGAAACAACCCCTAACACATACAACCTAGATAGTTCACTATTTTTCCCACTTTTGTATATTTGAAAGGAGTTCATGTAATTGTTTCAATCTACAGGAAGTCCCTACTAGGCTAGGGGCTAAGGGAACTGCCTGGAGGTTTCTGTCAACAAGATCTCATTGTTTCCTGTCGAAATTCAACATATTATGGAAAAACGTCTGTTTTTACGCATTAATCGCACGTGGTTACAGGGTTGAAACAGAAACAACTCAGAGGGTTAAGTTCAGGTATTCATTGTGAGTGGTTACGTTTAGGTATTCATTGAGAGTGGTGAAGTTTAGGTATTCATTGTGAGTGGTGAAGTTTAGGTATTCATTGTGAGTGGTTAAGTTTAGGTATTCATTGTGAGTGGTTACGTTTAGGTATTCATTGAGAGTGGTTAAGTTTAGGTATTCATTGTGAGTGGTGAAGTTTAGGTATTCATTGTGAGTGGTTAAGTTTAGGTATTCATTGTGAGTGGTTAAGTTTAGGTATTCATTGAGAGTGGTGAAGTTTAGGTATTCATTGTGAGTGATTAAGTTTAGTTATTCATTGTGAGTGGTGAAGTTTAGGTATTCATTGTGAGTGATTAAGTTTAGTTATTCATTGTGAGTGGTTAAGTTTAGGTATTCATTGTGACTGGTTAAGTTTAGGTATTCATTGTGAGTGGTTAAGTTTAGGTATTCATTGTGAGTGGTTAAGTTTAGGTATTCATTGTGACTGGTTACGTTTAGGTATTCATTGTGAGTGGTTAAGTTTAGGTATTCATTGTGAGTGGTTAAGTTTAGGTATTCATTGAGAGTGGTGAAGTTTAGGTATTCATTGTGAGTGATTAAGTTTAGTTATTCATTGTGAGTGGTGAAGTTTAGGTATTCATTGTGAGTGATTAAGTTTAGTTATTCATTGTGAGTGGTTAAGTTTAGGTATTCATTGTGAGTGGTTAAGTTTAGGTATTCATTGTGAGTGGTTAAGTTTAGGTATTAATTGTGAGTGGTTAAGTTTAGGTATTCATTGTGAGTGGTTAAGTTTAGGTATTCATTGTGAGTGGTTAAGTTTAGGTATTCATTGTCAGTGGTTAAGTTTAGGTATTAATTGTGAGTGGTTAAGTTTAGGTATTCATTGTCAGTGGTTAAGTTTAGGTATTCATTGTGAGTGGTTAAGATGGCTCAGTGGTCTAATGAGGGAGTTCTCTGGCTCTGAGCATCACGAGTTCGCTCCCAGTGCTGGGCGATCGTTTGGGGGTTGAGCACAGAGGAAGGCATATATCGACGTTCTTAGGACCTTTTCAAACGTCCGAAACCGCCGTCTATTGCTAGTGATCAGTTTGTTGCTGTAGGTGCCCTTACTCTGCCCTGAAATAAGCATTGTGGAGAAGCCTTTAAGGTTGACTAGACGTGATATACAGCATCTCCACTTGGATGATGACAAAGCTTCTGTTCTCTGGTCATTAAAATAATACCATCATTTATTACATTTCTCCATATTCTCTTAATTAAAATTCATTTATCACAGTGTGAGAATTCAGAACGGAGCCATTAACGAGACTGCTCTCTTGGCCATATCTATCAGAGGGTGTGTGTGTGTGTGTATGTGTGTGTGTGTGCTTGTGTGCAGTGATAAATCATATTTAACAATCTACATTTGCTAAACCTGACCATCTGACTCCATTTAATATTATAGTAAAACCAGGTGCAATCAAGAATTCTGAGTTTGGCAGGACTAAGGTAATAGTCATGAGAAGTGAATGTATTATTTAAAAGTGTTATACAATGAATGAAATAACATACAAGGCATAAAGCTGAAGTTACAAGTCAACCCTGACATTAACAAAGCATCTCCAATCTCGACCTATAGATCCTCAGGTCACCTTCCAAGACAAAGCATGAACTACTCAGACCAACTCAGGCCATGGGCTTTGCTGGCTCACAAGAGAAGCATTTCATACAACCTTATTCCATGGACAGCGTACAGGAGTAGAGGCAGAACAACGACATTTCATTCCATTTAGAACAGTTGAAGGTGTGACTCTTTCAAACGAAAACCAACCACCATTGACCAATCAAACGATACCAAGTTACAGTAACCTGATGGCCCAGGCCTGACCTCCACAGGATGTCACTGCATCTAAAGGCTGGTGTGGGGGGTGACACCAGCACAGATGAGGCACAATTCCTAAAGACTATAAAAACCCTTTGCATAGAGTCATGTAGAGTTCCCCCTGTACATATCCAAGTTACCATAGCGATCATGTAGAGTTCACCATGTACAGATACAAGTTACCATAGAGTCATGTAGAGTTCACCCTGTACAGATAAAAGTTACCATAGAGATCAAACACCCAGATACAAGTTACCACAGAGATCATTCATCAATATACAAGTTACCACAGAGATCATTCATCCAGATACAGAGTGACAGAGAGGAGAGAGAGGAGAAAGAAAGGAGACATGGAGGAGTCAGAGAGGAGAAAGAAAGGAGACATGGAGGAGTCAGAGAGGAGAAAGAAAGGAGACAGGGAGGAGACAGAGAGGAGACAGGGAGGAGACAGAGAGGAGACAGAGTGGAGACAGAGAGGAGACAGAGTGGAGACAGAGAGGAGACAGAGTGGAGACAGAGAGGAGGCAGAGAGAAGACAGAGTGGAGACAGAGAGGAGACAGGTAGGAGACAGAGTGGAGAAATAAAGGAGACAGAGAGGAGGCAGAGAGAAGACAGAGTGGAGACAGAGAGGAGACAGAGAGGATACAGAGAGGAGAAAGAAAGGAGACAGGGAGGAGACAGAGAGGAGACAGAGAGGAGACAGAGAGGAGACAGAGAGGAGACAGAGTGGAGACAGAGAGGAGACAGAGAGGAGACAGAGTGGAGACAGAGTGGAAACAGAGAGGAGACAGAGAGGAGACAGGGAGGAGACAGAGAGGAGACAGAGTGGAGACAGAGAGAAGACAGAGTGGAGACAGAGAGGAGACAGAGTGGAAACAGAGAGGAGACAGAGAGGAGGCAGAGAGGAAATAGAGAGGAGACAGAGAGGAGACAGAGTGGAAATATAGAGGAGACAGAGAGGAGACAGGGAGGAGAGAGAGAGGAGAGAGAAGGAAGATATAGGGAGGAGACAGGGATGAGACAGAGTGGAAACAGAGAAGAGACAGAGAGGAGACAGGGAGGAGACAGAGGAGACAGAGGAGACAGAGAGGAGACAGAGAGGAAACAGAGAGGAGACAGAGAGGAGACAGAGTGGAGACAGAGAGGAGACAGAGGGAGGGCGGGAGGGAGAGACAGAGACAGAGAGAGAGAGGGAGGAGGAGGAGGAGGAGGAGGGAGAGAGACATTGTACAACTCCCCCAGTAACAGTCATTCAGCAGCCACCATGATGTAAGAGGACATGCAGCGTCCAAAACATAGAAATAGAAATAGAACCATTTCCTGTGCTGCTGATACATTGTGCTGCTGGAAATAGAGAGGAGACAGAGAGGAGACAGGGAGGAGACAGAGAGGAGACAGAGAGGAGACAGGGAGGAGACAGGGAGGAGACAGAGAGGAGACAGGGAGGAGACAGAGTGGAAATAGAGAGGAGAAAGAGAGGTGACAGAGTGGAGACAGAAAGGAGACAGAGAGGATCGAGAGAGGAGAGAGAAGGAAGATATAGGGAGGAGACAGGGATGAGACAGAGAGGAGACAGGGAGGAGACAGGGAGGAGACAGGGAGGAGACAGAGTGGAAACAGAGAGGAGACAGAGAGGAGACAGGGAGGAGACAGAAGGAAGATATAGGGAGGAGACCGGGAGGACATAGTTTGGGGCCAAGCCTACATGTTCCACAGGGATGCCGACCCCATGTAGACTCCAAAGCTTCCCACAGTTCCCACAGTTGTGTCAAGTTGTCTGGATGTCCTTTGGGTGGTGGACCATTCTTGATGCACACGGGAAACTGTTGAGCGTGAAAACCCCAGCAGCGTTGCAGTTCCTGACACAAACTGATGAACCTGGCACGTACTACCATACCCCATTCAAAGGCACCTAAATCCTTTTGTCTTGCCCGTTCACCCTCTGAATGGCACACAAACACAATCCATGTCTCAATTATCTCAAGGCTTGTAAATCCTTCCCCAACCTGTCTCCTCCCCTTCATCTATAAGGATTGAAGTGGATTTAACCAGTGACATCAATAAGGGATCACAGCTTTCACCTAGTTTCACCTAATCAGTCTATGTCATGGAAAGAGCAGGTGTCATTAAAGTTTGGTACACTCAGTGTACAGTCATGGCCAAAAGTTTTGAGAATGACACAAATATTAATTCCCACAAAGTTTGCTGCTTCAGTGTCTTTAGATATTTTTGTCAGA
>NC_088218.1:5354710-5367210 GCF_036934945.1 Oncorhynchus masou masou | reverse complement strand
CTACCCCTCCTCTTCCCTACCCCTCCTCTTCTCTCTACCCCTCCTCTTCTCTGCCCCTCCTCTTCTCTGCCCCTCCTCTTCTCTCTACCCCTCCTCTTCTCTCTACCCCTCCTCTTCTCTACCCCTCCTCTTCTCTCTACCCCTCTTCTTCTCTCTACCCCTCCTCTTCTCTACCCCTCCCTCTTCTCTCTATCCTTCCTCTTCTCTCTACCCCTCCTCTTCTCTCTACTCCTCTTCTCTCTACCCCTCCTCTTCTCTACCCCTCCTCTTTTCTTTACCCCTCCTCTTCTCTACCCCTCCTCTTCTCTCTACCCCTCCTCTTCTCTCTACCCCTCCTCTTCTCTACCCCTCTTCTTCTCTACCCCTCCTCTTCTCTTTACCCCTCCTCTTCTCTCTACCCCTCCTCTTCTCCTCTTCCCCTCCTCTTCTCTACCCCTCCTCTTCTCTCTACCCCTCCTCTTCTCTCTACCCTCCTCTTCTCTACCCCCTCCTCTTCTCTACCCCTCCTCTTCTCTCCCCCCTCTTCTTCTACTACCCCTCCTCTTCTCTACCCCTCCTCTTCTCCCCTCCTCTTCTCTTCCCCTCTTCTCTCTACCCCTCCTCTTCTCTACTACCCCTCCTCTTCTCTACCCCTCCTCTTTTCTTTACCCCTCCTCTTCTCTACCCCTCCTCTTCTCTCTACCCCTCCTCTTCTCTCTACCCCTCCTCTTCTCTACCCCTCCTCTTCTCTACCCCTCCTCTTCTCTTTACCCCTCCTCTTCTCTCTACCCCTCCTCTTCTCTCTACCCCTCCTCTTCTCTACCCCTCCTCTTCTCTACCCCTCCTCTTCTCTACCCCTCCTCTTCTCTACCCCTCCTCTTCTCTACCCTTCCTCTTCTCTCTACCCCTCCTCTTCTCTACCCCCTCCTCTTCTCTACCCCTCCTCTTCTCTTTACCCCTCCTCTTCTCTACCCCTCCTCTTCTCTACCCCTCCTCTTCTCTACCCCTCCTCTTCTCTACCCCTCCTCTTCTCTCTACCCCTCCTCTTCTCTACCCCTCCTCTTCTCTACCCCTCCTCTTCTCTACCCCTCCTCTTCTCTCGACCCCTCCTCTTCTCTACACCTCCTCTTCTCTACCCCTCCTCTTCTCTACCCCTCCTCTTCTCTACCCCTCCTCTTCTCTACCCCTCCTCTTCTCTCAACACCTCCTCTTCTCTCCCCCTCCTCTTCTCTACCCCTCCTCTTCTCTACCCCTCCTCTTCTCTACCCCTCCTCTTCTCTCTACCCCTCCTCTTCTCTACCCCTCCTCTTCTCTACCCCTCCTCTTCTCTACCCCTCCTCTTCTCTACCCCTCCTCTTCTCTCTACCCCTCCTCTTCTCTACCCCTCCTTCTCTACACCTCCTCTTCTCTACCCCTCCTCTTCTCTACCCCTCCTCTTCTCTCTACCCCTCCTCTTCTCTACACCTCCTCTTTCTCTACCCCTCCTCTTCTCTACCCCTCCTCTTCTCTCAACCCCTCCTCTTCTCTACACCTCCTCTTCTCTACCCCTCCTCTTCTCTACCCCTCCTCTTCTCTCGACCCCTCCTCTTCTCTACACCTCCTCTTCTCTACCCCTCCTCTTCTCTACCCCTCCTCTTCTCTCGACCCCTCCTCTTCTCTACACCTCCTCTTCTCTACCCCTCCTCTTCTCTACCCCTCCTCTTCTCTCAACCCCTCCTCTTCTCTACCCCTCCTCTTCTCTCTACCCCTCCTCTTCTCTCTACCCCTCCTCTTCTCTCTACCCCTCCTCTTCTCTCTACCCCTCCTCTTCTCTACCCCTCCTCTTCTCTACCCCTCCTCTTCTCTACCCCTCCTCTTCTCTCGACCCCCTCTTCTCTACACCTCCTCTTCTCTCCCCTCCTCTCTTCTCTACCCCTCCTCTTCTCTCAACCCCTCCTCTTCTCTCAACCCCTCCTCTTCTCTACACCTCCTCTACCCCTCCTCTTCTCTACACCTCCTCTTCTCTACCCCTCCTCTTCTCTCTACCCCTCCTCTTCTCTACCCCTCCTCTTCTCTACCCCTCCTCTTCTCTACCCCTCCTCTTCTCTACCCCTCCTCTTCTCTCGACCCCTCCTCTTCTCTACCCCTCCTCTTCTCTACCCCTCCTCTTCTCTCGACCCCTCCTCTTCTCTACACCTCCTCTTCTCTACACCTCCTCTTCTCTACCCCTCCTCTTCTCTCAACCCCTCCTCTTCTCTACACCTCCTCTTCTCTACCCCTCCTCTTCTCTCGATCCCTCCTCTTCTCTACACCTCCTCTTCTCTACACCTCCTCTTCTCTACCCCTCCTCTTCTCTACCCCTCCTCTTCTCTCGACCCCTCCTCTTCTCTACACCTCCTCTTCTCTACCCCTCCTCTTCCCCTCCTCTTCTCTCAACCCCTCCTCTTCTCTACACCTCCTCTTCTCTACCCCTCCTCTTCTCTACACCTCCTCTTCTCTACCCCTCCTTTTCTCTACCCCTTCTTTTCAGTTTATGGTGGTTAACCTCCTGTTACTACTGAGGCTTCCTTTAGTGGTGAACTGGCTGTCTGTCTGTCTGGCCCTGTAACTGTCTGTTTGTCTGTCTGGCTTTTGGTCTGTCTGGCTTTTGGTCTGTCTGTCTGTCTGGCCCTGTCCTCTGGTCAGAACATATAGCAGCTAGAACATCGACTGGCCCTGTCCTCTGATCAGAACATATAGCAGCTAGAACATCGACTGGCCCTGTCCTCTGATCAGAACATACAGCAGCTAGAACATCGACTGGCCCTGTCCTCTGATCAGAACATATAGCAGCTAGAACATCGACTGGCCCTGTCCTCTGATCAGAACATATAGCAGCTAGAACATCGACTGGCCTTGTCCTCTGATCAGAACATACAGCAGCTAGAACATCGACTGGCCTTGTCCTCTGATCAGAACATATAGCAGCTAGAACATCGACTGGCCCTGTCCTCTGATCAGAACATATAGCAGCTAGAACATCGACTGGCCCTGTCCTCTGGTCAGAACATATAGCAGCTAGAACATCGACTGGCCCTGTCCTCTGGTCAGAACATATAGCAGCTAGAACATCGACTGGCCCTGTCCTCTGATCAGAACATATAGCAGCTAGAACATCGACTGGCCCTGTCCTCTGATCAGAACATATAGCAGCTAGAACATCGACTGGCCATGTCCTCTGGTCAGAACATATAGCAGCTAGAACATCGACTGGCCCTGTCCTCTGATCAGAACATATAGCAGCTAGAACATCGACTGGCCCTGTCCTCTGATCAGAACATATAGCAGCTAGAACATCGACTGGCCCTGTCCTCTGATCAGAACATACAGCAGCTAGAACATCGACTGGCCCTGTCCTCTGGTCAGAACATATAGCAGCTAGAACATCGACTGGCCCTGTCCTCTGATCAGAACATATAGCAGCTAGAACATCGACTGGCCCTGTCCTCTGATCAGAACATATAGCAGCTAGAACATCGACTGGCCCTGTCCTCTGGTCAGAACATATAGCAGCTAGAACATCGACTGGCCCTGTCCTCTGGTCAGAACATACAGCAGCTAGAACATCGACTGGCCCTGTCCTCTGATCAGAACATATAGCAGCTAGAACATCGACTGGCCCTGTCCTCTGATCAGAACATACAGCAGCTAGAACATCGACTGGCCCTGTCCTCTGATCAGAACATATAGCAGCTAGAACATCGACTGGCCTTGTCCTCTGATCAGAACATATAGCAGCTAGAACATCGACTGGCCCTGTCCTCTGATCAGAACATATAGCAGCTAGAACATCGACTGGCCCTGTCCTCTGGTCAGAACATATAGCAGCTAGGACATCGACTGGCCCTGTCCTCTGATCAGAACATATAGCAGCTAGAACATCGACTGGCCTTGTCCTCTGATCAGAACATATAGCAGCTAGAACATCGACTGGCCTTGTCCTCTGATCAGAACATATAGCAGCTAGAACATTGACTGGCCCTGTCCTCTGGTCAGAACATATAGCAGCTAGGACATCGACTGGCCCTGTCCTCTGGTCAGAACATATAGCAGCTAGAACATCGACTGGCCCTGTCCTCTGATCAGAACATATAGCAGCTAGAACATCGACTGGCCCTGTCCTCTGATCAGAACATATAGCAGCTAGAACATCGACTGGCCCTGTCCTCTGGTCAGAACATATAGCAGCTAGAACATCGACTGGCCTTGTCCTCTGATCAGAACATATAGCAGCTAGGACATCGACTGGCCCTGTCCTCTGGTCAGAACATATAGCAGCTAGAACATCGACTGGCCCTGTCCTCTGATCAGAACATATAGCAGCTAGAACATCGACTGGCCCTGTCCTCTGATCAGAACATATAGCAGCTAGAACATCGACTGGCCATGTCCTCTGGTCAGAACATATAGCAGCTAGAACATCGACTGGCCCTGTCCTCTGATCAGAACATATAGCAGCTAGAACATCGACTGGCCCTGTCCTCTGATCAGAACATATAGCAGCTAGAACATCGACTGGCCCTGTCCTCTGATCAGAACATATAGCAGCTAGAACATCGACTGGCCCTGTCCTCTGGTCAGAACATATAGCAGCTAGAACATCGACTGGCCCTGTCCTCTGATCAGAACATATAGCAGCTAGAACATCGACTGGCCCTGTCCTCTGATCAGAACATATAGCAGCTAGAACATCGACTGGCCCTGTCCTCTGGTCAGAACATATAGCAGCTAGAACATCGACTGGCCCTGTCCTCTGGTCAGAACATATAGCAGCTAGAACATCGACTGGCCCTGTCCTCTGATCAGAACATATAGCAGCTAGAACATCGACTGGCCCTGTCCTCTGATCAGAACATATAGCAGCTAGAACATCGACTGGCCCTGTCCTCTGATCAGAACATACAGCAGCTAGAACATCGACTGGCCCTGTCCTCTGATCAGAACATATAGCAGCTAGAACATCGACTGGCCTTGTCCTCTGATCAGAACATATAGCAGCTAGAACATCGACTGGCCCTGTCCTCTGATCAGAACATATAGCAGCTAGAACATCGACTGGCCCTGTCCTCTGGTCAGAACATATAGCAGCTAGAACATCGACTGGCCCTGTCCTCTGATCAGAACATATAGCAGCTAGAACATCGACTGGCCTTGTCCTCTGATCAGAACATATAGCAGCTAGAACATCGACTGGCCCTGTCCTCTGATCAGAACATATAGCAGCTAGAACATCGACTGGCCCTGTCCTCTGGTCAGAACATATAGCAGCTAGACATCGACTGGCCCTGTCCTCTGGTCAGAACATATAGCAGCTAGAACATCGACTGGCCCTGTCCTCTGATCAGAACATATAGCAGCTAGAACATCGACTGGCCCTGTCCTCTGATCAGAACATATAGCAGCTAGAACATCGACTGGCCCTGTCCTCTGGTCAGAACATATAGCAGCTAGAACATCGACTGGCCTTGTCCTCTGATCAGAACATATAGCAGCTAGGACATCGACTGGCCCTGTCCTCTGGTCAGAACATATAGCAGCTAGAACATCGACTGGCCCTGTCCTCTGATCAGAACATATAGCAGCTAGAACATCGACTGGCCCTGTCCTCTGATCAGAACATATAGCAGCTAGAACATCGACTGGCCCTGTCCTCTGATCAGAACATACAGCAGCTAGAACATCGACTGGCCCTGTCCTCTGATCAGAACATACAGCAGCTAGAACATCGACTGGCCCTGTCCTCTGATCAGAACATATAGCAGCTAGAACATCGACTGGCCCTGTCCTCTGATCAGAACATATAGCAGCTAGAACATCGACTGGCCCTGTCCTCTGATCAGAACATACAGCAGCTAGAACATCGACTGGCCCTGTCCTCTGATCAGAACATATAGCAGCTAGAACATCGACTGGCCCTGTCCTCTGATCAGAACATACAGCAGCTAGAACATCGACTGGCCCTGTCCTTATTGCAGCTTCATGAAGAGCAAAGCAGCCCCATTACAGAGATGCAGTCAGATTGGTCAGAAGTCCTCCATGCTTTATTCATGAGGAAAGGCCCAAGCCAAGGGAACGGTGAAGGATTAAATGAAGAGCAACAGAAAACAGAGCCGTGATTGTAATGTCTCTCTGTTGTGCTGTGTGATGAAAGCAGACATTATTACAGCATCTCAAACAAACATGATTCATTTTTCTATCTCTCCAGTGGACGTGAGCACACAGTGTGACACACACACACACACTGAGTACACACATACACACACACACACACAGGGTACACACACACACACATACACAGAGTACACACATACACACACACACACACACACACAGTGTGCCACACACACACACACACACACACAGAGTACACACATACACACACACACACAGGGTACACACACACACACATACACAGAGTACACACATACACACACACACTGTCCACACAGTGTCAGAACACACACACACACACACACACAGAGTACACACATGGGTACACACACACACACATACACAGAGTACACACATACACACACACACACACACACACAGGGTACGCACACACACACACACACACACACACACACAGACCATTGGAAAACTAAGAGAGGGGCTGAATCAAAGGCATGTTAAAGTGAACCATATTGCACATCTATTGCTGCTGGTGTGTGTGTGTGTGTGTGTGTGTGTGTGTGTGTGTGTGTGTGTGTGTGTGTGTGTGTGTGTGTGTGTGTGTGTGTGTGTGTGTGTGTGTGTGTGTGTGTGTGTGTGTGTTAGACAATCAGGTTGATTACTGGAGGCCTGTATCCTGCCTATCGATCTGATCCAGTCGTTAATCACTACCTCTTCCTCAAAGCTAGAACCCTCCCCTCGTGTGGCCCTGGTGTGTGTGTGTGTGTGTGTGTGTGTGTGTGTGTGTGTGTGTGTGTGTGTGTGTGTGTGTGTGTGTGTGTGTGTGTGTGTAAAACACAAGGGTTGGGGCTAGTCCTTTAGGTGGTCCACCACATAATCATTACCTAGAACCTCCTCCCTCCCCCTCTCCAGAACCCAGCTCCCATCCCTCCTCCCCCTCCCTCCTCTCCCCCTCTCTTCCCCTCCCTCCTCTCCCCCTCTCCCTCCTCTCCCCTTCCCCCTCTCCCCCTCTCTTCCCCTCCCTCCTCTCCCCCTCCCTCCGCTTCCCCTCTCTTCCCCTCCCCCTCTCTTCCCCTCCCCCTCTCTCCCCTCCCTCCTCTCCCCCTTTGTTCCCCTCCCTCCTCCCCCCCCATCTCCTTCAGCCCTCTCTGACCCAGAAAACCCATGTAGGGCAGATCAGACAGTGGAACACCAGTATCTGTTGTTACCACTGGAAGACTGGAAGAGGCAATCTGGCACAAGACTGGGTTCTGTTATTCATATCCTCCCTGTGACACATCACTTCATACATCACCCTTCTGAACCACTCCTCACCTTTAATATCTGATCACCTTTCACTTACCAGCTACCATATCACAGCTTCCTGTACCACCCCTCACCTACCATATCACATCCCCCTTCCTGTACCACCCCTCACCTACCATATCACATCCCCCTTCCTGTACCACCCCTCACCTACCATATCACATCCCCCTTCCTGTACCACCCCTCACCTACCATATCACATCACCCTTCCTGTACCACCCCTCACCTACCATATCACATCACCCTTCCTGTACCACCCCTCACCTACCATATCACATCACCCTTCCTGTACCACCACTCACCTACCATATCACATCCCCCTTCCTGTACCACCCCTCACCTACCATATCACATCCCCCTTCCTGTACAACCCCTCACCTACCATATCACATCCCCCTTCCTGTACCACCCCTCACCTACCATATCACATCCCCCTTCCTGTATCCCCCCTCACCTACCATATCACATCCCCCTTCCTGTACCACCCCTCACCTACCATATCACATCCCCCTTCCTGTATCCCCCCTCACCTACCATATCACAGCTTCCTGTACCACCCCTCACCTACCATATCACATCCCCCTTCCTGTACCACCCCTCACCTACCATATCACATCACCCTTCCTGTATCACCCCTCACCTACCATATCACATCACCCTTCCTGTACCACCCCTCACCTACCATATCACATCCCCCTTCCTGTACCACCCCTCACCTACCATATCACATCCCCCTTCCTGTACCACCCCTCACCTACCATATCACATCCCCCTTCCTGTACCACCCCTCACCTACCATATCACATCACCCTTCCTGTACCACCCCTCACCTACCATATCACATCACCCTTCCTGTACCACCCTCACCTACCATATCACATCCCCCTTCCTGTACCACCCCTCACCTACCATATCACATCCCCCTTCCTGTACCACCCCTCACCTACCATATCACATCTCCCTTCCTGTACCACCCCTCACCTACCATATCACATCCCCCTTCCTGTACCACCCCTCACCTACCATATCACATCCCCCTTCCTGTACCACCCCTCACCTACCATATCACATCCCCTTCCTGTACCACCCCTCACCTACCATATCACATCTCCCTTCCTGTACCACCCCTCACCTACCATATCACATCCCCCTTCCTGTACCACCCCTCACCTACCATATCACATCCCCCTTCCTGTACCACCCCTCACCTACCATATCACATCTCCCTTCCTGTACCACCCCTCACCTACCATATCACATCCCCTTCCTGTACCACCCCTCACCTACCATATCACATCCCCTTCCTGTACCACCCCTCACCTACCATATCACATCCCCCTTCCTGTACCACCCCTCACCTACCATATCACATCCCCCTTCCTGTACCACCCCCTCACCTACCATATCACAGCTTCCTGTACCACCCCTCACCTACCATATCACATCCCCTTCCTGTACCACCCCTCACCTACCATATCACATCCCCTTCCTGTACCACCCCTCACCTACCATATCACATCCCCCTTCCTGTACCACCCCTCACCTACCATATCACATCCCCCTTCCTGTACCACCCCTCACCTACCATATCACAGCTTCCTGTACCACCCCTCACCTACCATATCACATCCCCCTTCCTGTACCACCCCTCACCTACCATATCACATCCCCTTCCTGTACCACCCCTCACCTACCATATCACATCCCCCTTCCTGTACCACCCCTCACCTACCATATCACATCCCCCTTCCTGTACCACCCCTCACCTACCATATCACATCTCCCTTCCTGTACCACCCCTCACCTACCATATCACATCCCCCTTCCTGTACCACCCCTCACCTACCATATCACATCCCCCTTCCTGTACCACCCCTCACCTACCATATCACATCACCCTTCCTGTATCACCCCTCACCTACCATATCACATCCCCCTTCCTGTACCACCCCTCACCTACCATATCACATCCCCCTTCCTGTACCACCCCTCACCTACCATATCACATCCCCCTTCCTGTATCACCCCTCACCTACCATATCACATCCCCCTTCCTGTACCACCCCTCACCTACCATATCACATCCCCCTTCCTGTACCACCCCTCACCTACCATATCACATCCCCCTTCCTGTATCACCCCTCACCTACCATATCACATCACCCTTCCTGTACCACCCCTCACCTACCATATCACATCCCCCTTCCTGTACCACCCCTCACCTACCATATCACAGCTTCCTGTACCACCCCTCACCTACCATATCACATCCCCCTTCCTGTACCACCCCTCACCTACCATATCACATCCCCTTCCTGTACCACCCCTCACCTACCATATCACATCCCCCTTCCTGTACCACCCCTCACCTACCATATCACATCCCCCTTCCTGTACCACCCCTCACCTACCATATCACATCACCCTTCCTGTATCACCCCTCACCTACCATATCACATCACCCTTCCTGTACCACCCCTCACCTACCATATCACATCCCCCTTCCTGTACCACCCCTCACCTACCATATCACATCCCCCTTCCTGTACCACCCCTCACCCACCATATCACATCACCCTTCCTGTATCACCCCTCACCTACCATATCACATCCCCCTTCCTGTACCACCCCTCACCCACCATATCACATCACCCTTCCTGTACCACCCCTCACCTACCATATCACAGCTTCCTGTACCACCCCTCACCTACCATATCACATCCCCCTCCTGTACCACCCCTCACCTACCATATCACATCCCCCTTCCTGTACCACCCCTCACCTACCATATCACATCCCCCTTCCTGTACCACCCCTCACCTACCATATCACATCCCCCTTCCTGTACCACCCCTCACCTACCATATCACATCCCCCTCCTGTACCACCCCTCACCTACCATATCACATCCCCCTCCTGTACCACCCCTCACCTACCATATCACATCCCCCTCCTGTACCACCCCTCACCTACCATATCACATCCCCCTCCTGTACCACCCCTCACCTACCATATCACATCCCCCTCCTGTACCACCCCTCACCTACCATATCACATCCCCTTCCTGTACCACCCCTCACCTACCATATCACATCCCCTTCCTGTACCACCCCTCACCTACCATATCACATCCCCCTCCTGTACCACCCCTCACCTACCATATCACATCCCCCCTGTACCACCCCTCACCTACCATATCACATCCCCCTTCCTGTATCACCCCTCACCTACCATATCACATCCCCCTTCCTGTATCACCCCTCACCTACCATATCACATCCCCCTTCCTGTACCACCCCTCACCTACCATATCACATCCCCCTTCCTGTACCACCCCTCACCTACCATATCACATCCCCCTTCCTGTATCACCCCTCACCTACCATATCACATCCCCCTCCTGTACCACCCCTCACCTACCATATCACACAGCCTGAAGCTCTCTTATGAACGTCCACAGCTCTTCCTCCACTTCCGTGTGTATCTGGTTTCATGTCCTCTTGGGAGAGATAATACTACAGCTCTACACCAGGGCTCTACAGATAGAATACTACAGCTCTACACCAGGGCTCTACAGATAGAATACTACAGCTCTACAGATGGAATACTACAGCTCTACAGATAGAATACTACAGCTCTACAGATAGAATACTACAGCTCTACACCAGGGCTCTACAGATATAATACTACAGCTCTACACCAGGGCTCTACAGATAGAATACTACAGATCTACACCATGGCTCTATAGATATAATACTACAGCTCTACACCATGGCTCTACAGATAGAATACTACAGCTCTACACCATGGCTCTACAGATATAATACTACAGCTCTACACCAGGGCTCTACAGATAGAATACTACAGCTCTACAGATAGAATACTACAGCTCTACACCAGGGCTCTACAGATAGAATACTACAGCTCTACAGATAGAATACTACAGCTCTACATCAGGGTTCTACAGATAGAATACTACAGATCTACACCATGGCTCTACAGATATAATACTACAGCTCTACACCAGGGCTCTACAGATAGAATACTACAGATCTACACCAGGGCTCTACAGATATAATACTACAGCTCTACACCAGGGCTCTACAGATAGAATACTACAGATCTACACCAGGGCTCTACAGATATAATACTACAGCTCTACACCAGGGCTCTACAGATAGAATACTACAGATCTACACCAGGGCTCTACAGATATAATACTACAGCTCTACACCAGGGCTCTACAGATAGAATACTACAGATCTACACCAGGGCTCTACAGATATAATACTACAGCTCTACACCAGGGCTCTACAGATAGAATACTACAGATCTACAGATAGAATACTACAGCTCTACACCAGGGCTCTACAGATATAATACTACAGCTCTACACCAGGGCTCTACAGATAGAATACTACAGCTCTACACCAGGGCTCTACAGATAGAATACTACGGCTCTACACCAGGGCTCTACAGATAGAATACTACAGCTCTACACCAGGGCTCTACAGATAGAATACTACGGCTCTACACCAGGGCTCTACAGATATAATACTACAGCTCTACACCAGGGCTCTACAGATAGAATACTACAGCTCTACACCAGGGCTCTACAGATAGAATACTACAGCTCTACACCAGGGCTCTACAGATAGAATACTACGGCTCTACACCAGGGCTCTGCAGATAGAATACTACAGCTCTACACCAGGGCTCTACAGATAGAATACTACAGCTCTACACCAGGGCTCTACAGATAGAATACTACGGCTCTACACCAGGGCTCTACAGATAGAATACTACAGCTCTACACCAGGGCTCTACAGATAGAATACTACAGCTCTACACCAGGGCTCTACAGATAGAATACTACGGCTCTACACCAGGGCTCTACAGATAGAATACTACAGATCTACACCATGGCTCTACAGATATAATACTACAGCTCTACACCAGGGCTCTACAGATAGAATACTACAGATCTACACCAGGGCTCTACAGATATAATACTACAGCTCTACACCAGGGCTCTACAGATAGAATACTACAGATCTACAGATAGA
>NC_088218.1:5344710-5352210 GCF_036934945.1 Oncorhynchus masou masou | reverse complement strand
TGTAGATATAATAGATCTGTATATTTGATAGATGTAGATATGATAGATCTGTAGATATGATAGATGTAGATATGATAGACCTGTAGATTTGATAGATGTAGATATGATAGATCTGTACATATGATAGATGAAGATATAATAGATCTGTAGATTTGATAGATGTAGATATGATAGATGTAGATATGATAGACCTGTAGATATGATAGATCTGTAGATATGATAGATGTAGATATGATAGACCTGTAGATATGATAGATCTGTAGATATGATATATGTAGATATGATAGACCTGTAGATATAATAGATCTGTAGATATGATAGATATAGATATGATAGATGTAGATATGATAGACCTGTAGATATGATAGATGTAGATATGATAGATGTAGATATGATAGATGTAGATATGATAGACCTGTAGATATGATAGACCTGTAGATATGATAGATCTGTTCATCTGAGTTGGGAAGATGTAAAGCCTAAAGATTTAAAGATTTAAAGCCTAGGGTTTGATTGGTTGATTAGTTTGACTGGCACTCTTGATTTCATCACAGCTGAAGCAACAGAGGTCCTGTAGAATCCCTCTCATGGTAGCACCTGCCCAGTGGACACACACACACACAGAGGCACACACAACAGAATAAGGAAGACTGGTTGTCATTGTGGAAAGACCCTCTCTTCACAGAGGTCACTGTGACGATGCTTTGAGTACCCAGCAAGAAGGCAAGAATTATGGAAATGATATTCAACAGAGTAATATCATGACAAAACATAACTAATGTACCACAGAACGACTGGAGGCCAATCTCACACAGCACCTTCTCTCAAGGTGCCCGTCTCTTGGCACAGCATCTGAATGCATAACGCTTACTTCAATGCACCTCTTGTAAGTTGTTCTGGATAATTGGATCTGCTCAGTGACTAAACAATGCTTCAAGTGGTTCACTTTGTTCTGTAGGATACAGGTGACTGATACAACCTCATTCTGACGGGTACAGGTGACTGATACAACCTCATTCTGTAGGATACAGGTGACTGATACAACCTCATTCTGTAGGATACAGGTGACTGATACAACCTCATTCTGAAGGATACAGGTGACTGATACAACCTCATTCTGTAGGATACAGGTGACTGATACAACCTCATTCTGTAGGATACAGGTGACTGATACAACCTCATTCTGTAGGATACAGGTGACTGATACAACCTCATTCTGTAGGATACAGGTGACTGATACAACCTCATTCTGTAGGATACAGGTGACTACAACCTCATTCTGTAGGATACAGGTGACTGATACAACCTCATTCTGTAGGATACAGGTGACTGATACAACCTCATTCTGTAGGATACAGGTGACTGATACAACCTCATTCTGAAGGATACAGGTGACTGATACAACCTCATTCTGAAGGATACAGGTGACAGATACAACCTCATTCTGTAGGATACAGGTGACTGATACAACCTCATTCTGAAGGATACAGGTGACTGATACAACCTCATTCTGAAGGGTACAGGTGACTGATACAACCTCATTCTGTAGGATACAGGTGACTGATACAACCTCATTCTGTAGGATACAGGTGACTGATACAACCTCATTCTGAAGGATACAGGTGACTGATACAACCTCATTCTGTAGGATACAGGTGACTGATACAACCTCATTCTGTAGGATACGGGTGACTGATACAACCTCATTCTGTAGGATACGGGTGACTGATACAACCTCATTCTGTAGGATACGGGTGACTGATACAACCTCATTCTGAAGGATACAGGTGACTGATACAACCTCATTCTGAAGGATACAGGTGACTGATACAACCTCATTCTGTAGGATACAGGTGACTGATACAACCTCATTCTGTAGGGTACAGGTGACTGATACAACCTCATTCTGTAGGGTACAGGTGACTGATACAACCTCATTCTGTAGGATACAGGTGACTGATACAACCTCATTCTGTAGGATACAGGTGACTGATACAACCTCATTCTGTAGGATACAGGTGACTGATACAACCTTATTCTGTAGGATACAGGTGACTGATACAACCTCATTCTGTAGGATACAGGTGACTGATACAACCTCATTCTGTAGGATACAGGTGACTGATACAACCTCATTCTGTAGGATACAGGTAACTGATACAACCTCATTCTGTAGGATACAGGTGACTGATACAACCTCATTCTGTAGGATACAGGTGACTGATACAACCTCATTCTGTAGGGTACAGGTGACTGATACAACCTCATTCTGTAGGATACAGGTGACTGATACAACCTCATTCTGTAGGATACAGGTGACTGATACAACCTCATTCTGTAGGGTACAGGTGACTGATACAACCTCATTCTGTAGGATACAGGTGACTGATACAACCTCATTCTGAAGGATACAGGTGACTGATACAACCTCATTCTGTAGGATACAGGTGACTGATACAACCTCATTCTGTAGGATACAGGTGACTGATACAACCTCATTCTGTAGGATACAGGTGACTGATACAACCTCATTCTATAGGATACAGGTGACTACAACCTCATTCTGTAGGATACAGGTGACTGATACAACCTCATTCTGAAGGATACAGGTGACTGATACAACCTCATTCTGAAGGATACAGGTGACTGATACAACCTCATTCTGTAGGGTACAGGTGACTGATACAACCTCATTCTGAAGGATACAGGTGACTGATACAACCTCATTCTGTAGGATACAGGTGACTGATACAACCTCATTCTGTAGGATACAGGTGACTGATACAACCTCATTATGTAGGATACAGGTGACTGATACAACCTCATTCTGAAGGATACAGGTGACAGATACAACCTCATTCTGTAGGATACAGGTGACTGATACAACCTCATTCTGTAGGATACAGGTGACTGATACAACCTCATTCTGTAGGATACAGGTGACTGATACAACCTCATTCTGTAGGATACAGGTGACTGATACAACCTCATTCTGTAGGATACGGGTGACTGATACAACCTCATTCTGTAGGATACAGGTGACTGATACAACCTCATTCTGAAGGATATAGGTGACTGATACAACCTCATTCTGAAGGATACAGGTGACTGATACAACCTCATTCTGACGGGTACAGGTGACTGATACAACCTCATTCTGTAGGATACAGGTGACTGATACAACCTCATTCTGAAGGATACAGGTGACTGATACAACCTCATTCTGACGGGTACAGGTGACTGATACAACCTCATTCTGTAGGATCCAGGTGACTGATACAACCTCATTCTATAGGATACAGGTGACTGATACAACCTCATTCTGTAGGATACAGGTGACTGATACAATCTCATTCTGACGGGTACAGGTGACTGATACAACCTCATTCTGTAGGATCCAGGTGACTGATACAACCTCATTCTATAGGATACAGGTGACTGATACAACCTCATTCTGTAGGATACAGGTGACTGATACAACCTCATTCTGTAGGATCCAGGTGACTGATACAACCTCATTCTGTAGGATACAGGTGACTGATACAACCTCATTCTGTAGGATCCAGGTGACTGATACAACCTCATTCTGTAGGATCCAGGTGACTGATACAACCTCATTCTGTAGGATACAGGTGACTGATACAACCTCATTCTGTAGGATACAGGTGACTGATACAACCTCATTCTGTAGGATACAGGTGACTGATACAACCTCATTCTGTAGGATACAGGTGACTGATACAACCTCATTCTGTAGGATACAGGTGACTGATACAACCTCATTCTGTAGGATACAGGTGACTGATACAACCTCATTCTATAGGATACAGGTGACTACAACCTCATTCTGTAGGATACAGGTGACTGATACAACCTCATTCTGAAGGATACAGGTGACTGATACAACCTCATTCTGAAGGATACAGGTGACTGATACAACCTCATTCTGTAGGGTACAGGTGACTGATACAACCTCATTCTGAAGGATACAGGTGACTGATACAACCTCATTCTGTAGGATACAGGTGACTGATACAACCTCATTCTGTAGGATACAGGTGACTGATACAACCTCATTATGTAGGATACAGGTGACTGATACAACCTCATTCTGAAGGATACAGGTGACAGATACAACCTCATTCTGTAGGATACAGGTGACTGATACAACCTCATTCTGTAGGATACAGGTGACTGATACAACCTCATTCTGTAGGATACAGGTGACTGATACAACCTCATTCTGTAGGATACAGGTGACTGATACAACCTCATTCTGTAGGATACGGGTGACTGATACAACCTCATTCTGTAGGATACAGGTGACTGATACAACCTCATTCTGAAGGATACAGGTGACTGATACAACCTCATTCTGAAGGATACAGGTGACTGATACAACCTCATTCTGACGGGTACAGGTGACTGATACAACCTCATTCTGTAGGATACAGGTGACTGATACAACCTCATTCTGAAGGATACAGGTGACTGATACAACCTCATTCTGACGGGTACAGGTGACTGATACAACCTCATTCTGTAGGATCCAGGTGACTGATACAACCTCATTCTATAGGATACAGGTGACTGATACAACCTCATTCTGTAGGATACAGGTGACTGATACAATCTCATTCTGACGGGTACAGGTGACTGATACAACCTCATTCTGTAGGATCCAGGTGACTGATACAACCTCATTCTATAGGATACAGGTGACTGATACAACCTCATTCTGTAGGATACAGGTGACTGATACAACCTCATTCTGTAGGATCCAGGTGACTGATACAACCTCATTCTGTAGGATACAGGTGACTGATACAACCTCATTCTGTAGGATCCAGGTGACTGATACAACCTCATTCTGTAGGATCCAGGTGACTGATACAACCTCATTCTGTAGGATACAGGTGACTGATACAACCTCATTCTGTAGGATACAGGTGACTGATACAACCTCATTCTGTAGGATACAGGTGACTGATACAACCTCATTCTGTAGGATACAGGTGACTGATACAACCTCATTCTGTAGGATACAGGTGACTGATACAACCTCATTCTGTAGGATACAGGTGACTGATACAACCTCATTCTGAAGGATACAGGTGACTGATACAACCTCATTCTGAAGGATACAGGTGACTGATACAACCTCATTCTGAAGGGTACAGGTGACTGATACAACCTCATTCTGTAGGATACAGGTGACTGATACAACCTCATTCTGTAGGATACAGGTGACTGATACAACCTCATTCTGAAGGATACAGGTGACTGATACAACCTCATTCTGTAGGATACAGGTGACTGATACAACCTCATTCTGTAGGATACGGGTGACTGATACAACCTCATTCTGTAGGATACGGGTGACTGATACAACCTCATTCTGTAGGATACGGGTGACTGATACAACCTCATTCTGAAGGATACAGGTGACTGATACAACCTCATTCTGTAGGATACAGGTGACTGATACAACCTCATTCTGTAGGATACAGGTGACTGATACAACCTCATTCTGTAGGGTACAGGTGACTGATACAACCTCATTCTGTAGGGTACAGGTGACTGATACAACCTCATTCTGTAGGATACAGGTGACTGATACAACCTCATTCTGTAGGATACAGGTGACTGATACAACCTCATTCTGTAGGATACAGGTGACTGATACAACCTTATTCTGTAGGATACAGGTGACTGATACAACCTCATTCTGTAGGATACAGGTGACTGATACAACCTCATTCTGTAGGATACAGGTGACTGATACAACCTCATTCTGTAGGATACAGGTAACTGATACAACCTCATTCTGTAGGATACAGGTGACTGATACAACCTCATTCTGTAGGATACAGGTGACTGATACAACCTCATTCTGTAGGGTACAGGTGACTGATACAACCTCATTCTGTAGGATACAGGTGACTGATACAACCTCATTCTGTAGGATACAGGTGACTGATACAACCTCATTCTGTAGGGTACAGGTGACTGATACAACCTCATTCTGTAGGATACAGGTGACTGATACAACCTCATTCTGAAGGATACAGGTGACTGATACAACCTCATTCTGTAGGATACAGGTGACTGATACAACCTCATTCTGTAGGATACAGGTGACTGATACAACCTCATTCTGTAGGATACAGGTGACTGATACAACCTCATTCTATAGGATACAGGTGACTACAACCTCATTCTGTAGGATACAGGTGACTGATACAACCTCATTCTGAAGGATACAGGTGACTGATACAACCTCATTCTGAAGGATACAGGTGACTGATACAACCTCATTCTGTAGGGTACAGGTGACTGATACAACCTCATTCTGAAGGATACAGGTGACTGATACAACCTCATTCTGTAGGATACAGGTGACTGATACAACCTCATTCTGTAGGATACAGGTGACTGATACAACCTCATTATGTAGGATACAGGTGACTGATACAACCTCATTCTGAAGGATACAGGTGACAGATACAACCTCATTCTGTAGGATACAGGTGACTGATACAACCTCATTCTGTAGGATACAGGTGACTGATACAACCTCATTCTGTAGGATACAGGTGACTGATACAACCTCATTCTGTAGGATACAGGTGACTGATACAACCTCATTCTGTAGGATACGGGTGACTGATACAACCTCATTCTGTAGGATACAGGTGACTGATACAACCTCATTCTGAAGGATACAGGTGACTGATACAACCTCATTCTGAAGGATACAGGTGACTGATACAACCTCATTCTGACGGGTACAGGTGACTGATACAACCTCATTCTGTAGGATACAGGTGACTGATACAACCTCATTCTGAAGGATACAGGTGACTGATACAACCTCATTCTGACGGGTACAGGTGACTGATACAACCTCATTCTGTAGGATCCAGGTGACTGATACAACCTCATTCTATAGGATACAGGTGACTGATACAACCTCATTCTGTAGGATACAGGTGACTGATACAATCTCATTCTGACGGGTACAGGTGACTGATACAACCTCATTCTGTAGGATCCAGGTGACTGATACAACCTCATTCTATAGGATACAGGTGACTGATACAACCTCATTCTGTAGGATACAGGTGACTGATACAACCTCATTCTGTAGGATCCAGGTGACTGATACAACCTCATTCTGTAGGATACAGGTGACTGATACAACCTCATTCTGTAGGATCCAGGTGACTGATACAACCTCATTCTGTAGGATCCAGGTGACTGATACAACCTCATTCTGTAGGATACAGGTGACTGATACAACCTCATTCTGTAGGATACAGGTGACTGATACAACCTCATTCTGTAGGATACAGGTGACTGATACAACCTCATTCTGTAGGATACAGGTGACTGATACAACCTCATTCTGTAGGATACAGGTGACTGATACAACCTCATTCTGTAGGATACAGGTGACTGATACAACCTCATTCTGTAGGATACAGGTGACTGATACAA
>NC_088218.1:5241784-5344210 GCF_036934945.1 Oncorhynchus masou masou | reverse complement strand
CCCAGGCTCCTCTTATCCCAACACACAGACACCAGGGAACGACCCAGGCCCCTCTTATCCCAACACACAGACACCAGGGAACGACCCAGGCCCCTCTTATCCCAACACACAGTCACCAGGGAACGACCCAGGCTCCTCTTATCCCAACACACAGACACCAGGGAACGACCCAGGCCCCTCTTATCCCAACACACAGACACCAGGGAACGACCCAGGCTCCTCTTATCCCAACACACAGGCACCAGGGAACGACCCAGGCTCCTCTTATCCCAACACACAGGCACCAGGGAACGACCCAGGCTCCTCTTATCCCAACACACAGACACCAGGGAACGACCCAGGCTCCTCTTATCCCAACACACAGACACACAGACACCAGGGAACGACCCAGGCCCCTCTTATCCCAACACACAGACACCAGGGAACGACCCAGGCTCCTCTTATCCCAACACACAGGCACCAGGGAACGACCCATGCCTCTCTTATCCCAACACACAGGCACCAGGGAACGACCCAGGCTCCTCTTATCCCAACACACAGACACACAGACACCAGGGAACGACCCAGGCTCCTCTTATCCCAACACACAGACACCAGGGAACGACCCAGGCCCCTCTTATCCCAACACACAGACACACAGACACCAGGGAACGACCCAGGCTCCTCTTATCCCAACACACAGACACCAGGGAACGACCCAGGCCCCTCTTATCCCAACACACAGACACACAGACACACAGACACCAGTGAACGACCCAGGCCCCTCTTATCCCAACACACAGACACCAGGGAACGACCCAGGCTCCTCTTATCCCAACACACAGACCAACTGGCTACAATAGTGTGAGTCACATTTACTGTGCTAAGCCCTTACTTACCACTAACTAAGCACTGGCACCAAAGCATAACACTCTCCATCTGCCCTAGACTTCATCTTAATTACACTTTACCTTCATCAATTATTTTCACCCTGCTTATCTGGAATGTTTAATTTTCCCTTGAGGCGTGAAAAGTGCAAACGCTTAGTAAATCTGACCCTAAAAGTCTCTGGTTAACTGAACATTAGATTAATAGTGATTACTGAAATACATGATTGGAATGCACATTATTGAGTTAACATCATCATGGCTTGTAATATGGCTGCGAGGAGGGGTGTGTGTGTGTGTGTGTGTGTGTGTGTGTGTGTGTGTGTGTGTGTGTGTGTGTGTGTGTGTGTGTGTGTGTGTGCTATGTTCATCGGAAATTATTAGTGAGAAATTGATCAGACAAACTTGACCCTAACTACCTCTGCATTGATCACACAGGGTTGTCTATACAAGTGATTTGTGTCCCGCTGTTATTGTTGTGTTTGTACATTTTGGAAATTTAAGACAGATATCTAATTTATATAAGTATTCACACCTCTGAGTCAATACTTTGTAGAAGCATCTTTGGCAGCGATTACTGCTGTTGAGTCTTTCTGGGTAAGTCTCTAAAAGCTTATTGTGCAACATTTGCCCATTATCCTTTTCAACATTCTTCAAGCTCTGTCACATTGATTGTTGATCATTGTTAGACAGCCATTTTTAGGTTTTGCCATAGATTGTCATGTAGATTTATGTCAAAACTGTAGCTCGGCCACTCAAGAACATTCACTGTGTTTTTGATAAGCAACTCCAGTGTAGAGTTGGGATTGTGTTTTAGTTTATTGTCCTGCTGGTGAATTCAACGCCCAGTGTCTGGTGGAACTCAGACTGAACCAGGTTTTCCTCTAGGAGTTTACCTGTGCTTAGCTCCATTCTGTTTCTTTTTTTATCCTGAAAAACTCCCCAGTCCTTAATGATTATAAGCATACCCATAACATGATGCAGACACCACTATGTTTGAAAATATGGAGAGTGGTGCTCAGTAATGTGTTGTATTGGAATTGCCCGTAACATAACACTTTGTAATCAGGACAAAGTTAATTGCTTTTCAGTATTACTTTAGTGCCTTTTTGCAAACAGGAAGCATGTTTTAGAATATGTTTATTCTATACAGGCTTTCTTCCTTTCACTCTGTCATTTAGGTTGGTATTGTAGAGTAACTATAATGTTGTTGATCCATCCTCAGTTTTCTCCTGTCACAGACATTAAACTCCGTACCTGTTTTAAAGTAGCCATTGTCCTCATGGTGAAATCCCAGAGTGGTTTCCTTCCTCTCCGGCAACTGAGTTCGGAAGGACGCCTGTATCTTTGTAGTGACTGGGTGTATTGATACACCATTACATTTTTACCCATCTACCAATAGGTGCCCTCTTTGTGAGGCATTGGAAAACTTCCCAGGTATTTGTGGTTGAATCAATGTTTGAAATTCACTGCTTGACTGAGGGAACTTACAGATATTTGTATGTGTGGGGTACAGAGATGAGGTAGTCATTCAAAAATCATGTTGAACACTGTTATTGCACACGGAGTCCATGCAACTTATTACGTGACTTGTTAAGCACATTTTTTACTCCTGAAGGGGTTGAATATTTATTGAAATATAATTATATAAAATATAATTCCACTTTGATGTTATGGGTTATTGTGTGTAAGCCAGTGACAAAACATCTCAATTTTATCTATTTTAATGTGTCCAGGCTGTAACACACGAGAGAGAGGGAGAGAGAGGGAGAGAGAGGGAGAGAGAGGGAGAGAGAGGGAGAGAGGGAGAGAGAGGGAGAGAGAGGGAGAGAGAGGGAGAGAGAGGGAGAGAGAGGGAGAGAGAGGGAGAGAGAGGTAGAGAGAGGTAGAGAGAGGTAGAGAGAGGTAGAGAGAGGTAGAGAGAGGTAGAGAGAGGTAGAGAGAGGTAGAGAGAGGTAGAGAGAGGTATAGAGAGGTAGGTAGAGAGGCTGGGTGATATCAGTCTGTCCTATTGGTCATTTTTCAGTGGAGTGCTAAGGGAACAGAGCTCGGCCGATGGCTGTGAGGCAGCCTGTCTATTAAAACTGTAGGGTAAACACTGAGTTAGCAGCCACCCCAACGTATTCCCTAAGGTGGTCTGTTGTAGTCTCCGCCCCCTCCTCAAATCCTCACAGATCACATCGAGCCAATTAGAGAGAGAGAGGTCATGTCAGGGGTTTTCCAAGAGATAAACACACTAAAATGTTTGTTGTTTAAAAGGTAATCTCTGAGGGTTGTGACTGTGCGTTATAAATGGCTGAGTCACGATCTAATGTTATTGTTGAGTGAGTCTACAGCTTTCAGAGGTCTGTCCCTAAGGTCTGTACCACACCCCAAACACACGCACACGCAAACAGCCCTAAACACACACGCACACACACACAGCCCGAAACACACACACGCACACACACACACTCACACACATGCACACACACACAGCCCTAAACAGGCACACGTATCAGATCTGTACTGTGTACCAACCAGCAGCCTCCTGCTGAGTCAATACATAGTGTACCAACCAGCAGCCTCTGGCTGAGTCAATACATAGTGTACCAACCAGCAGCCTCTGGCTGAGTCAATACATAGTGTACCAACCAGCAGCCTCTGGCTGAGTCAATACATAGTGTACCAACCAGCAGCCTCCGGCTGATCCAATACGTAGTGTGCCAACCAATAGCCTCCTGCTGAGTCAATACATATTGTACCAACCAGCAGCCTCCGGCTTAGTCAATACGTAGTGTACCAACCAATAGCCTCCTGCTAAGTCAATACATAGTGTACCAACCAACCAGCAGCCTCTGGCTGAGTCAATACATATTATAACAAGCAGCAGCCTCCTGATGAGTCAATACATATTGTACCAACCAGCAGCCTCCGGCTGATCCAATACGTAGTGTGCCAACCAATAGCCTCCTGCTGAGTCAATACATATTGTACCAACCAGCAGCCTCCTGCTGAGTCAATACATAGTGTACCAACCAGCAGCCCCCGGCTGAGTCAATACATAGTGTACCAACCAACCTGAGTCAATACATATTGTACCAACCAGCAGCCTCCTGCTAAGTCAATACATAGTGTACCAACCAGCAGCCTCCGGCTGAGTCAATACATAGTGTACCAACCAGCAGTCTCCTGCTGAGTCAATACATATTGTACCAACCAGCAGCCTCCTGCTGAGTCAATACATAGTGTACCAACCAGCAGCCTCCTGCTGAGTCAATACATAGTGTACCAACCAGCAGCCTCCTGCTGAGTCAATACATATTGTACCAACCAGCAGTCTCCTGCTGAGTCAATACATATTGTACCAACCAGCAGCCTCCTGCTGAGTCAATACATATTGTACCAACCAGCAGCCTCCTGCTGAGTCAATACATAGTGTACCAACCAGCAGCCTCCTGCTGAGTCAATACATAGTGTACCAACCAGCAGCCTCCTGCTGAGTCAATACATAGTGTACCAACCAGCAGCCTCCTGCTAAGTCAATACATAGTGTACCAACCAGCAGCCTCCTGCTGAGTCAATACATATTGTACCAACCAGCAGCCCCCGGCTGAGTCAATACATAGTGTACCAACCAACCAGCAGGCTCCTGCTGAGTCAATACATATTGTACCAACCAGCAGCCTCCTGCTGAGTCAATACATAGTGTACCAACCAGCAGCCTCCTGATGAGTCAATACATATTGTACCAACCAGCAGCCTCCTGCTAAGTCAAACCAGCAGCCTCCGGCTGAGTCAATACATATTGTAACAAGCAGCAGCCTCCGGCTTAGTAAATACATATTGTACCAACCAGCAGCCTCCTGCTGAGTCAATACATAGTGTACCAACCAGCAGCCTCCGGCTGAGTCAATACATAGTGTACCAACCAGCAGCCTCCTGCTGAGTCAATACATATTGTACCAACCAGCAGCCTCCTGCTGAGTCAATACATAGTGTACCAACCAGCAGCCTCCTGCTGAGTCAATACATAGTGTACCAACCAGCAGCCTCCTGCTGAGTCAATACATAGTGTACCAACCAGCAGCCTCCTGCTAAGTCAATACATATTGTACCAACCAGCAGCCTCCTGCTAAGTCAATACATAGTGTACCAACCAACCAGCAGGCTCCTGCTGAGTCAATACATATTGTACCAACCAGCAGCCTCCTGCTGAGTCAATACATATTGTACCAACCAGCAGCCTCCTGTTGAGTCAATACATAGTGTACCAACCAGCAGCCCCCGGCTGAGTCAATACATAGTGTACCAACCAGCAGCCTCCTGTTGAGTCAATACATAGTGTACCAACCAGCAGCCTCCTGCTGAGTCAATACGTTGTGTACCAACCAGCAGCCTCCGGCTGAGTCAATACGTTGTGTACCAACCAGCAGCCTCCTGCTAAGTCAATACATATTGTACCAACCAGCAGCCTCCTGCTAAGTCAATACATAGTGTACCAACCAGCAGCCTCCTGCTGAGTCAATACATAGTGTACCAACCAACCAGCAGCCTCCTGCTGAGTCAATACATATTGTACCAACCAGCAGCCTCCGGCTGAGTCAATACATTGTGTACCAACCAGCAGCCTCCTGCTGAGTCAATACATTGTGTACCAACCAGCAGCCTCCTGCTGAGTCAATACATATTGTACCAACCAGCAGCCTCCTGTTGAGTCAATACATAGTGTACCAACCAGCAGCCTCCTGCTGAGTCAATACATATTGTACCAACCAGCAGCCTCCTGTTGAGTCAATACATAGTGTACCAACCAACCAGCAGGCTCCTGCTGAGTCAATACATATTGTAGCAGACAGCCTCTCACAATAACACAGCCCTGTTTTTACAACCCTGTTAAAGGATTATTTGGTCAAGTCTATTAAAGGCTGAGACTTTATTTTTTAATGCATGGACGAGACTATTTGTCATGCAGACTATTTGATCAAATCCAGGGGAAATAGTATTTAGTAAACTGCAGGTAGTGGAGATGGGACTGTGTTGTTAAATGCACACGGTGCACTGTAGGGCAGAAATATGATGATGAAAACACATGCAGAATCATTTCCTATTTTGACTGTTTATTTTATAGCCTCTGTATTTGGACTGTGTGTGTGTAAATGACTGTGAATAACAGCAGGAGATGGAAAAGATGGCGTGTGTGTGTGTGTGTGTGTGTGTGTGTGTGTGTGTGTGTGTGTGTGTGTGTGTGTGGGTGTGAGATGGAGGAGGGGAGATGGCCGTGTGTGGGTGTGAGATGGAGGAGGGGAGATGGCCGTGTGTGTGTGTGTGTGTGTGTGTGTGTGTGATGGAGGAGGGGAGATGGCCGTGTGTGTGTGTGTGTGATGGAGGAGGGGAGATGGCCGTGTGTGTGGGTGTGAGATGGAGGAGGGGAGATGGCCGTGTGTGTGTGTGTGTGTGTGTGGGTGTGAGATGGAGGAGGGGAGATGGCCGTGTGTGTGTGTGTGTGTGTGTGTGTGGGTGTGAGATGGAGGAGGGGAGATGGCCGTGTGTGTGTGTGTGTGTGTGTGTGTGTGTGTGTGTGTGTGGGTGTGAGATGGAGGAGGGGAGATGGCCGTGTGTGTGTGTGTGTGTGTGTGTGTGTGTGTGTGTGTGTGTGTGTGTGAGATGGAGGAGGGGAGATGGCCGTGTGTGTGTGTGTGTGTGTGTGATGGAGGAGGGGAGATGGCCGTGTGTGTGTGTGTGTGTGTGTGTGTGAGATGGAGGAGGGGAGATGGCCGTGTGTGTGTGTGTGTGAGATGGAGGAGGGGAGATGGCCGTGTGTGCTAAAGATTTCCTCTCAGTATTCCATTCACCAATACTCAGATAATTAGCCACATTATGGAAATGATATCATTTGAATATCTCACTACCCTCACAGCCAAGCAATGGCCCTCAACAGAATTGATGTCTTTAGATTAAACAGAGGAGGCATTATGCAGGGATAAAACGTCTGCATCCATGTCCCAAATCGTACCCTATCGAGCAGTGCACAATGTAGGGAATAGGGTGCCATTTGGGACGAAGGCAAAGTCTGGATCCACAACAGGAAAACAGAACTCTACTGTAGACAACTATCTCATTAGAGACTGTTCAAAACAGAACAGAACTCTACTGTAGACAACTACCTCATTAGATACTGTTCAAAACAGAACAGAACTCTACTGTAGACAACTATCTCATTAGAGACTGTTCAAAACAGAACAGAACTCTACTGTAGACAACTACCTCATTAGATACTGTTCAAAACAGAACAGAACTCTACTGTAGACAACTACCTCATTAGATACTGTTCAGAACAGAACTCTACTGTAGACAACTACCTCATTAGATACTGTTCAGAACAGAACTCTACTGTAGACAACTACCTCATTAGATACTGTTCAAAACAGAACATAACTCTACTGTAGACAACTACCTCATTAGATACTGTTCAAAACAGAACTCTACTGTAGACAACTACCTCATTAGATACTGTTCAAAACAGAACATAACTCTACTGTAGACAACTACCTCATTAGAGACTGTTCAAAACAGAACTCTACTGTAGACAACTACCTCATTAGATACTGTTCAAAACAGAACAGAACTCTACTGTAGACAACTATCTCATTAGAGACTGTTCAAAACAGAACAGAACTCTACTGTAGACAACTACCTCATTAGATACTGTTCAAAACAGAACAGAACTCTACTGTAGACAACTACCTCATTAGATACTGTTCAGAACAGAACTCTACTGTAGACAACTACCTCATTAGATACTGTTCAGAACAGAACTCTACTGTAGACAACTACCTCATTAGATACTGTTCAAAACAGAACATAACTCTACTGTAGACAACTACCTCATTAGATACTGTTCAAAACAGAACTCTACTGTAGACAACTACCTCATTAGATACTGTTCAAAACAGAACATAACTCTACTGTAGACAACTACCTCATTAGAGACTGTTCAAAACAGAACTCTACTGTAGACAACTACCTCATTAGACTGTTCACAACAAAACAGAACTCTACTGTAGACAACTACCTCATTAGACTGTTCACAACAAAACAGAAACATAAATAAGGACACCGTGGCAACAGCTTCAACAGAGTGTATCGCCAAGAAATAAGAGCAACTCTAAAGCAAGTATCCTAATAAAATAATACAGTGATGAGATGAGTCATCATTAGATGAAGGAGAGAGAGTGTGTGTGTGTGTGTGTGTGTGTGTGTGTGTGTGTGTGTGTGTACTAAACTGCAGTAGGTGACTTCTTTGCAATGTGTTTTGGGAGATAATCCTCTTCTCTGGACTAATCTAATCTGTGACAGGTGGACAACGGTGCTGGAGCCCCTTTACTACACCCAGCCTGAGGCTGGACTTGTTGTGGTTTCATTTGCACCACGGACCTGTGTGAAACAGCCAGTTTACTACACCCAGCCTGAGGCTGGACTTGTTGTGGTTTGATTTGCACCACGGACCTGTGTGAAACAGGCAGTTTACTACACCCAGCCTGAGCAGGACTTGTTGTGGTTTCATTTGCACCATGGACCTGTGTGAAACAGCCAGTTTACTACACCCAGCCTGAGCTGGACTTGTTGTGGTTTGATTTGCACCACGGACCTGTGTGAAACAGGCAGTTTACTACACCCAGCCTGAGGCTGGACTTGTTGTGGTTTGATTTGCACTACGGACCTGTGTGAAAAAGGGCAGTTTACTACACCCAGCCTGAGGCTGGACTTGTTGTGGTTTCATTTGCACCACAGACCCGTGTGAAACAGGCAGTCTGTCACATGTTTTGTCCTTGTGTTTAGTCGCCCATGTACAGCAATGATGCACTAATGAAAGCATTATTATTGTTCTGGTTTTGTTTCAGTAGCATCAGCATGTCTCCTGGAATAGAAAGGGACTGTGTAAGGCTTCTGCCAGGTACTGTATCTGTCTCTGTATCCCTGTTCTATTTCCTGGTTTGTCCTACTTACTTCCTGGTTGTTGCTGACTAATTAGGACATGATTATCCCCGTAGCTCCTCCCATTGTCCTTGTCATAGTTTATTTCTAGAGATTTCCTTTCTCAGCAGGTGGTACTCTCTTTGAGTGAGAGCACACACACACACACACGCACACTGCTGTATGGTCCCTCTGACTCATTGAAGTACCAGTTAAATATATTGTTGGAGCCAGGGGGAACTAGTTTGTTAACTCACTGTCTACTATGTCTGACTCGCTTTATCTCTCCTCACACTTAACTCTCTCATTCTGTCTCTTTCCTTATCTCTCCTAACTCTCCCCTGTCTCTCATTCAATCCCTCTCTCGCTTTTACCATCCCCCCTCTCTAAATAAACAACAAAAATTAACAGTAAATGTTACACTCGCAAAAGTTCCAAAAGAATAGACATTACAAATGTCATATTATGTTTATATATAGTGTTGTAACGATGTGCAAATGGTTAAAGTACAAAAGAGAAAATAAATAAACATAAATATGGGTTGTATTTACAATGGTTCTTGTTCTTCACTGGTTGCCCTTTTCTTGTGCTAACAGGTCACACATCTTGCTGCTGTGATGTCACACTGTGGTATTTCACCCAATAGATATTGGAGTTTATCAAAATTGGGTTTGTTTTTGAATTCTATGTGTATCTGTGTAATCTGAGGGAAATATGTGTCTCTAATATGGTCATACATTTGGCAGGAGGTTAGGGAGTGCAGCTCAGAATACTCTCTCTCTCTCTCTCTCTACCTCTCTCTCTCTCTCTCTCTCTACCTCTCTCTCTCTCTACCTCTCTCTCTCTCTCTACCTCTCTCTCTCTCTACCTCTCTCTCTCTCTACCTCTCTCTCTCTCTACCTCTCTCTCTCTCTCTACCTCTCTCTCTCTCTACTTCTCTCTCTCTCTACCTCTCTCTCTCTACCTCTCTCTCTACCTCTCTCTCTCTCTCTCTCTCTACCTCTCTCTCTCTCTCTACCTCTCTCTCTCTCTCTCTCTACCTCTCTCTCTCTCTCTACCTCTCTCTATCTACCTCTCTCTCTCTCTCTACCTCTCTCTCTCTCTCTCTCTCTCTCTCTACCTCTCTCTCTCTCTACCTCTCTCTCTCTCTACCTCTCTCTCTCTCTACCTCTCTCTCTCTCTACCTCTCTCTCTCTCTCTACCTCTCTCTCTACCTCTCTCTCTCTCTACCTCTCTCTCTCTCTACCTCTCTCTCTCTCTACCTCTCTACCTCTCTCTCTCCTCTCTACCTCTCTCTCTCTCTCTACCTACCTCTCTATCTCACTCTACCTACCTCTCTCTCTACCTCTCTCTCTCCTCTCTACCTCTCTCTCTCCTCTCCACCTCTCTCTCTCTCTACCTACCTCTCTATCTCACTCTACCTACCTCTCTCTCTACCTCTCTCTCCTCTCTACCTCTCTCTCCTCTCTACCTCTCTCTCTCCTCTCTACCTCTCTCTCTCTCTCTACCTATCTCTCCCTCTCTCTCTCCTCTCTACCTCTCTCTCTACCTCTCTCTCCTCTCTACCTCTCTCTCTCTCCTCTCTACCTCTCTCTCTCTCCTCTCTACCTCTCTCCCTCTCTCTCTCTCTCTCTCTCTCTCTCTCCCTCCCTCTCTCTCTCTCTCTCTAGAAGTACTAGCTGTGAGGATCAGATCAGAATCAGGTCGACATTAGAAGCAGCCTCTAAATACAGTTTCCTGGACAGACAGATAGAGGCAGAGAGACAGGCAGGCAGGCAAACAGGCAGGCAGAGAGAGAGGCAGGCAAAGAGAGAGGTAGGCAAGCAGGCAGAGAGAGAGGCAGAGAGGCAAGTAGACAGGCAGGCAGAAAACCAGGCAGAGAATGAGGAAGAGACGGCAGAGAGGCAGGAAGAGAGGCAGGCAGACAAGCAGCTGCAAACACTGTCCTGCTTTTGTGCCCAGGACCTCAATACCTCTTTAGCTGCCAGTCTTACTATGAGAGGCAAATGCTACAATGGAGAGAGAGAGAGGAGAAAGACAGGAAGAGAGAGAGACAGGCAGGCAGGCAGACAAGCAGCTGCAGACACTGTAGTGTGCCCAAACAGTAGAAGGCAGAAGCCCTGAATATCTCTCTATATGTAGCTGTCTGTCGTACTGTGAGAGGTAAACACTGCAACACAGAGAAAGAGGGCAGGGGGGAGAAAGAGAGTGGGGGAGGAGAGGGAGAGAAAGGGAGACAGCTGAATGTAGCTGTCTAGCTCAGCTTGAGAGTTAAACACTCAGAGAAGGAGAGGGGAGGGAGAGAGAGATGGGTATTGAGACAGAGAAGGAGAGAGGGGAGGGAGAGAGAGAGGAGCAAACACTCAGAAGGAGAGAGGGAGGGAGAGAGAGGGAGGGAGAGAGGGATAAACACTCAGAGGATGAGAGAAAAAGGGAGAGAAAGGGAGGGAGAGGGGGATAAACACTCAGAGAGGGAGAGAGAGGGAGGGAGAGAGAGGAGCAAACACTCAGAAGGGGAGAGAGGGAGAGAGAGGAGCAAACACTCAGAGAGGGAGAGAGAGGGAGGGAGAGAGAGGAGCAAACACTCAGAAGGGGAGAGAGGGAGAGGGAGGAGCAAACACTCAGAAGGAGAGAGAGGGAGAGGGAGAGGGAGGAGCAAACACTCAGAAGGAGAGAGAGGGAGAGGGAGAGGGAGGAGCAAACACTCAGAAGGAGAGAGAGGGAGAGAGAGGAGCAAACACTCAGAAGGGGAGAGAGGGAGAGAGAGAGATTTCACTTGCTTTGGCAATGTGAACATGTTTCCCATGCAAATATAACCCTTTGAATGGAATGGAATTTAATTGAGAGGGGGCGAGATGAAAAGGGAGACGGACATATCAGAGTATAACGGGGTTTAACAGGGTATAACAGGGTATAACCGGGTATAACAGGGTATAACGGGTGTAACAGGGTATAACGGGGTATAACAGGGTATAACAGGGTATAACAGGGTGTAACGGGGTATAACAGGGTATAACAGGGTGTAACGGGGTATAACAGGGTATAATGGGGTATAACGGGGTATAACGGGGTATAACAGGGTATAACAGAGTGTAACGGGGTATAACAGGGTTTAACAGGGTTTAACAGGGTATAACAGGGTATAACAGAGTATAACGGGGTATAACAGGGTATAACAGAGTATAACGGGGTATAACGGGGTATAACAGGGTATAACGGGGTATAACAGGGTATAACAGGGTGTAACAGAGTGTAACGGGGTATAACAGGGTATAACAGGGTGTAACGGGGTATAACAGGGTATAACAGGGTATAACAGAGTATAACGGGGTATAACAGGGTATAACAGAGTATAACGGGGTATAACGGGGTATAACAGGGTATAACGGGGTATAACAGGGTATAACAGGGTGTAACAGAGTGTAACGGGGTATAACAGGGTATAACAGGGTGTAACGGGGTATAACAGGGTATAACGGGGTGTAACAGAGTGTAACAGGGTGTAACGGGGTGTAACGGGGTATAACAGGGTATAACAGGGTATAACGGGGTTTAATTAACAGGGTATAACAGGGTATAACAGGGTGTAATGGGGTATAACAGGGTATAACAGAGTATAACGGGGTATAACAGGGTATAACGGGGTATAACAGGGTATAACAGGGTATAACGGGGTATAACAGGGTATAACAGAGTATAACAGGGTATAACAGAGTGTAACGGGGTATAACAGGGTATAACAGGGTGTAACAGAGTGTAACAGGGTGTAACAGGGTGTAACAGGGTATAACGGGGTGTAACAGAGTATAACAGGGTATAACAGAGTGTAACGGGGTATAACAGGGTATAACAGGGTGTAACAGAGTGTAACGGGGTATAACAGGGTGTAACAGGGTGTAACAGGGTATAACGGGGTGTAACAGGGTATAACAGGTTGTAACAGAGTATAACAGGGTATAACAGGGTGTAACAGAGTATAACGGGGTGTAACAGAGTATAACGGGGTGTAACGGGGTATCACAGTGTGTAACGGGGTATAACAGAGTGTAATGGGGTATAACAGAGTATAACAGAGTTTAACGGGTATAACGGGGTGTAACGGGATATATCGGGGTGTAACGGGGTATAACAGAGTATTACGGGGTATAACAGGGTGTAACAGAGTATAACAGGGTATATCGGGGTGTAACAGGGTGTAACGGGGTATAAATCAAATCAAATCATCAAATCAAATAAAATTTTATTTGTCACATACACATGGTTAGCAGATGTTAATGCGAGTGTAGCGAAATGCTTGTGCTTCTAGTTCCGACAATGCAGTAATAACCAACAAGTAATCTAACTAACAATTCCTAAACTACATTTACATTTAAGTAATTTAGCAGACGCTCTTATCCAGAGCGACTTACAAATTGGTGAATTCACCTTCTGACATCCAGTGGAACAGCCACTTACAATAGTGCATCTAAATCATTTAAGGGGGGGGGGTGAGAAGGATTACTTATCCTATCCTAGGTATTCCTTGAAGAGGTGGGGTTTCAGGTGTCTCCGGAAGGTGGTGATTGACTCTGCTGTCCTGGCGTCGTGAGGGAGTTTGTTCCACCATTGGGGGGCCAGAGCAGCGAACAGTTTTGACTGGGCTGAGCGGGAACTGTACTTCCTCAGTGGTAGGGAGGCGAGCAGGCCAGAGGTGGATGAACGCAGTGCCCTTGTTTGGGTGTAGGGCCTGATCAGAGCCTGGAGGTACTGCGGTGCCGTTCCCCTCACAGCTCCGTAGGCAAGCACCATGGTCTTGTAGCGGATGCGAGCTTCAACTGGAAGCCAGTGGAGAGAGCGGAGGAGCGGGGTGACGTGAGAGAACTTGGGAAGGTTGAACACCAGACGGGCTGCGGTGTTCTGGATGAGTTGTAGGGGTTTAATGGCACAGGCAGGGAGCCCAGCCAACAGCGAGTTGCAGTAATCCAGACGGGAGATGACAAGTGCCTGGATTAGGACCTGCGCCGCTTCCTGTGTGAGGCAGGGTCGTACTCTGCGGATGTTGTAGAGCATGAACCTACAGGAACGGGCCACCGCCATGATGTTGGTTGAGAACGACAGGGTGTTGTCCAGGATCACGCCAAGGTTCTTAGCGCTCTGGGAGGAGGACACAATGGAGTTGTCAACCGTGATGGCGAGATCATGGAACGGGCAGTCCTTCCCCGCGAGGAAGAGCAGCTCCGTCTTGCCGAGGTTCAGCTTGAGGTGGTGATCCGTCATCCACACTGATATGTCTGCCAGACATGCAGAGATGCGATTCGCCACCTGGTCATCAGAAGGGGGAAAGGAGAAGATTAATTGTGTGTCGTCTGCATAGCAATGATAGGAGAGACCATGTGAGGTTATGACAGAGCCAAGTGACTTGGTGTATAGCGAGAATAGGAGAGGGCCTAGAACAGAGCCCTGGGGGACACCAGTGGTGAGAGCGCGTGGTGAGGAGACAGATTCGCGCCACGCCACCTGGTAGGAGCGACCTGTCAGGTAGGACGCAATCCAAGCGTGGGCCGCGCCGGAGATGCCCAACTCGGAGAGGGTGGAGAGGAGGATCTGATGGTTCACAGTATCGAAGGCAGCCGATAGGTCTAGAAGGATGAGAGCAGAGGAGAGAGAGTTAGCTTTAGCAGTGCGGAGCGCCTCCGTGATACAGAGAAGAGCAGTCTCAGTTGAATGACTAGTCTTGAAACCTGACTGATTTGGATCAAGAAGGTCATTCTGAGAGAGATAGCGGGAGAGCTGGCCAAGGACGGCACGTTCAAGAGTTTTGGAGAGAAAAGAAAGAAGGGATACTGGTCTGTAGTTGTTGACATCGGAGGGATCGAGTGTAGGTTTTTTCAGAAGGGGTGCAACTCTCGCTCTCTTGAAGACGGAAGGGACGTAGCCAGCGGTCAGGGATGAGTTGATGAGCGAGGTGAGGTTAGGGAGAAGGTCTCCGGAAATGGTCTGGAGAAGAGAGGAGGGGATAGGGTCAAGCGGGCAGGTTGTTGGGCAGCCGGCCGTCACAAGAAGCGAGATTTCATCTGGAGAGAGAGGGGAGAAAGAGGTCAGAGCACAGGGTAGGGCAGTGTGAGCAGAACCAGCGGTGTCGTTTGACTTAGCAAACGAGGATCGGATGTCGTCGACCTTCTTTTCAAAATGGTTGACGAAGTCATCTGCAGAGAGGGAGGAGGGGGGGGGAGGGGGAGGAGGATTCAGGAGGGAGGAGAAGGTGGCAAAGAGCTTCCTAGGGTTAGAGGCAGATGCTTGGAATTTAGAGTGGTAGAAAGTGGCTTTAGCAGCAGAGACAGAGGAGGAAAATGTAGAGAGGAGGGAGTGAAAGGATGCCAGGTCCGCAGGGAGGCGAGTTTTCCTCCATTTCCGCTCGGCTGCCCGGAGCTATAACACAGCTAAACTACTGTCTTATACACAGTGTAAGGGGATAAATAATATGTACATAAGGATATATGAATGAGAGATGGTACAGAGCAGCATAGGCAAGATACAGTAGATGGTATTGAGTACAGTATATACATATGAGATGAGTATGTAAACAAAGTGGCATAGTTGAAGTGGCTAGTGATACATGTATTACATAAGGATGCAGTCGATGATATAGAGTACAGTATATACGTATGCATATGAGATGAATAATGTAGGGTAAGTAACATTATATAAGGTAGCATTGTTTAAAGTGGCTAATGATATATTTACATCATTTCCCATCAATTCCCATTATTAAAGTGGCTGGAGTTGAGTCAGTGTCAGTGTGTTGGCAGCAGCCACTCAATGTTAGTGGTGGCTGTTTAACAGTCTGATGGCCTTGAGATAGAAGCTGTTTTTCAGTCTCTCGGTCCCAGCTTTGATGCACCTGTACTGACCTCGCCTTCTGGATGATAGCGGGGTGAACAGGCAGTGGCTCGGGTGGTTGATGTCCTTGATGATCTTTATGGCCTTCCTGTAACATCGGGTGGTGTAGGTGTCCTGGAGGGCAGGTAGTTTGCCCCCGGTGATGCGTTGTGCAGACCTCACTACCCTCTGGAGAGCCTTACGGTTGAGGGCGGAGCAGTTGCCGTACCAGGCGGTGATACAGCCCGCCAGGATGCTCTCGATTGTGCATCTGTAGAAGTTTGTGAGTGCTTTTGGTGACAAGCCAAATTTTTCTGCCTCCTGAGGTTGAAGAGGCGCTGCTGCCGCCTTCTTCACAATGCTGTCTGTGTGGGTGGACCAATTCAGTTTGTCTGTGATGTGTATGCCGAGGAACTTAAAACTTGCTACTCTCTCCACTACTGTTCCATCGATGTGGATAGGGGGGTGTGGATAACATGATGTAACGGGGTGCAATGGGGTATATCGGGGTGTAACGGGGTATAACGGGGTATAACAGTGTGTAACGGGGTTTAACGGGGTGTAACGGGGTATATCGGGGTGTAACGGGGTATAACAGTGTGTAACGGGGTTTAACGGGGTGTAACAGAGTATAACAGGGTGTAACGGAGTATAACGGGGTGAAACGGGGTATAACGGGGTGTAACGGGGTGTAACGGGGTGTAACAGAGTATAACAGGGTGTAACAGAGTATAACGGGGTATAACAGGGTGTAACGGGGTGTAACAGGGTGTAACGGGGTGTAACAGGGTGTAACAGGGTATAACGGGGTATAACAGAGTATAACGGGGTGTAACAGAGTATAACGGGGTGAAACGGGGTATAACGGGGTATAACAGGGTGTAACAGAGTATAACGGGGTGTAACAGAGTATAACAGAGTATAACAGGGTGTAACGGGGTGTAACGGGGTATATCGGGGTGTAACGGGGTATAACAGAGCGTATCGGGGTATAACTTGATGTAACAGGGTGTAACGGGATATATCGGGGTGTAACGGGGTATAACAGGGTGTAACGGGGTGTAACAGGGAGTAACAGAGTATAACAGAGTATAACGGGGTGAAACGGGGTATAACGGGGTATAACGGGGTGTAACAGAGTATAACGGGGTGTAACAGAGTATAACAGGGTATAACAGGGTGTAACGGGGTATCACAGGGTATAACAGAGTATAACAGGGTGTAACAGGGTGTAATGGGGTATATCGGGTTGTAACGGGGTATAACAGAGCGTATCGGGGTATAACTTGATGTAACAGGGTGTAACGGGATATATCGGGGTGTAACGGGGTATAACAGGGTGTAACGGGGTGTAACAGGGTGTAACAGAGTATAACGGGGTATAACAGAGTATAACGGGGTGTAACAGGGTGTAACAGAGTATAACAAGGTGTAACAGAGTATAACGGGGTGAAACGGGGTATAACGGGGTATAACAGGGTGCAACAGAGTATAACGGGGTGTAACAGAGTATAACAGGGTATAACGGGGTGTAACGGGGTATCACAGGGTATAACAGAGTATAACAGGGTGTAACAGGGTGTAATGAGGTATATCGGGGTGTAACGGGGTGTAACAGGGAATAACATCGATCACTCCTTCTCTGAGTGGCCAATATACCACAGCTAAGGGCTGTTCTTAAGCACGACGCAACACGGAGTGCCTGGGTATATTGGCCATATACCACAAACTGTTGTATTTCTATAATAAACTGGTTACCAACCCAATTAGAGCAGTAACAAGAAATGTTTTGTCATACCCATGGTATACGATCTGATATACCATATACCTCAGCCAGTCAGTATTCAGGGCTCAAACCACCCAGTTTATAACAGGGTGTAACAGGGTATAACAGAGTGTAACATGTTATAATAGGGTGTAAGAGGTTATAATAGGGTGTAACAGGGTGTAACAGGTATAACAGGTTGTAACAGGTTATACTAGTGTATAACAGGGTGTAACAGGTTATAATAGGGTATAACAGGGTGTAACAGGGTACAACAGGGTGTAACGGGGTATAACATGGTGTAACGGGGTTTAACGGGGTGTAATAGGGTATAATAGGGTGTAACAGGTTATAACAGGGTGTAACAGGGTGTAACAGGGTATAACAGGATGTAACAGGGTATAATAGGGTGTAGCAGGGTGTAACAGGTTATAACTGGGTGTAACAGGGTATAATAGGGTGTAACAGGGTGTAACAGAGTATAACAGGATGTAACAAGGTATAATAGGGTGTAGCAGGGTGTAACGGAGTGTAACAGGATGTAACATGGTATAATAGGGTGTAGCAGGGTGTAACGGAGTGTAACAGGATGTAACAAGGTATAATAGGGTGTAGCAGGGTGTAACAGGTTATAACAGGGTATAACAGGGTGTAACAGGGTGTAACAGGTTGTAACAGGGTATAACAGGGTGTAACAGGGTGTAACAGGGTGTAAAGGGGTATAACAGGTTATAACAGGGTGTAACAGGGTGTAACAGGGTATAATAGGGTGTAGCAGGGTGTAACAGAGTATAACAGGATGTAACAGGTTGTAACAGGGTATAATAGGGTGTAGCAGGGTGTAACAGAGTATAACAGGATGTAACAGGGTATAATAGGGTGTAGCAGGGTGTAACAGGTTATAACTGGGTGTAACAGGGTATAATAGGGTGTAACAGGGTGTAACAGGTTATAACAGGGTGCAACAGGGTGCAACAGGGTGTAACAGGGTATAACAGGGTGTAACAGGGTGTAAAGGGGTATAACAGGTTATAACAGGGTGTAACAGGGTGTAACGGGGTATAACAGGGTATAACAGAGTGTAACAGGGTGTAACGGGGTGTAACGGGGTATAACAGGGTGTAACGGGGTGTAACAGGTTGTAACAGGGTATAACAGGGTGTAACAGGGTGTAACAGGTTATAACAGGGTGTAACGGGGTGTAACAGGGTGTAACAGGGTGTAACAGGGTGTAACAGGTTATAACAGGGTGTAACAGGGTATAACAGGGTGTAACAGGGTGTAACAGGTTATAACAGGGTGTAACGGGGTGTAACGGGGTGTAACAGGGTGTAACAGGGTGTAACAGGTTATAACAGGGTGTAACAGGGTGTAACGGGGTGTAACGGGGTGTAACAGGTTGTAACGGGGTGTAACGGGGTGTAACAGGGTGTAACGGGGTATAACATGGTGTAACAGGTTGTAACAGGTTGTAACAGGGTGTAACATGGTGTAACAGGTTGTAACAGGGTGTAACAGGTTATAACAGGTTGTAACAGGGTGTAACAGGGTATAATAGGGACTCCCAATCACAGCCAGTTGTGATAAAGCCTGGAATCGAACCAGGGTCTGTAGTGACGGCTCTAGCACTGAGATGCAGTGCCTTAGACTGCTGCACCACTCGGGAGCAAGCTCAGAACCAACTGAATATGACTGTGAATGAGTGAATATCACTATAAATTGATTCATTTAGTTATGAATGGGTGAATAAGGTTGTGAATATGGTTGACTATGACTGGTTGGATAGTTGAATATGGTTTAATATGATCTGTGACCTGCGTTGAAACGTGGTTGAAACGTGGTTGTGCGTCAACATCCCCTCAGTGGATCGTTCTGATAACGAGTCTGTAATTACATTCAGTTTGTATTCCATCATAGTTCATAATGAACAAAGACGTTACTAGGCAACCTGATGATAACATCACAAACATGGTGTGTGTTGATACAATAGCTGTGATACAGTAGGTAAACAACGACGAACGCTTAGTCCTCAACCTTCTAAAGTGTGTGTGTGTGTGTGTGTTATTGTTCTGTGTAGCCATTCAGTCAAGTTTGTACATTGTCCTTGATATATCATCGTATATATACATACACATGCACGTACGCACAAACACACACACGCACATACACACATTCATTCTCTCGCATTTGTTCTGTTCATACGCTGCCTCTCCTTTCAGAGGAATATCCTCATTCACAATCTCTTTCTGGATTCATTAGGGATTCAATCAGATTGCTTTAATCTGATGTGTGATATAGCCATGGTTTTGATGCCGGTGATGAGTCCCAAATGGCCCCCTATTCCCTATGTAGTGCACTACTGTTGACCAAGGCCCATAGGGAATAGGGTGCCATTGAGGCCATAGGGTTATGGTGAAAAGTAGTGCACTACATAGGGACAATGGTGCCATTTAGGATGCAGAGAGGTAGAGGTAGATAATGTAGATGCAGAGTGGGAGAGGTAGATAATGTAGGATGCAGAGAGGTGGATAATGTAGAATGCAGAGAGGTAGATGTAGATAATGTAGGATGCAGAGGTAGAGGTAGATAATGTAGGCTGCAGAGAGGTAGAGGTAGATACTTCAGGATGTAGAGATGTAGAGGTAGATAATGTAGATGCAGAGTGGGAGAGGTAGATAATGTAGGATGCAGAGAGGTAGATAATGTAGAATGCAGAGAGGTAGAGGTAGATAATGTAGAATGCAGAGAGGTAGAGGTGGATAATGTAGGATGCAGAGAGGTAGAGGTAGATAATGTAGCATGTAGAGAGGTGGAGGTAGATAATGTAGGATGCAGAGAGGTAGAGGTAGATAATGTAGGATACAGAAAGGTAGAGTTAGATAATGTAGGATGCAGAGAGGTAGATAATGTAGGATACAGAAAGGTAGAGGTAGATAATGTAGGATGCAGAGAGGTAGAGGTAGATAATGTAGGATGCAGAGAGGTAGAGGTAGATAATGTAGGATGCAGAGAGGTGGAGGTAGATAATGTAGGATGCAGAGAGGTGGAGGTAGATAATGTAGGATGCAGAGAGGTAGAGTTAGATAATGTAGGATGCAGAGAGGTAGATAATGTAGGATGCAGAGAGGTAGATAATGTAGAATGCAGAGAGGTAGAGGTAGATCATGTAGGATACAGAAAGGTAGAGTTAGATAATGTAGGATGCAGAGAGGTAGATAATGTAGGATGCAGAGAGGTAGATAATGTAGGATGCAGAGAGGTAGAGGTAGATAATGTAGGATGCAGAGAGGTGGAGGTAGATAATGTAGAATGCAGAGAGGTGGAGGTAGATAATGTAGAATGCAGAGAGGTAGAGGTAGATAATGTAGAATGTAGAGAGGTAGAGGTAGATAATGTAGGATGCAGAGAGGTAGAGGTAGATAATGTAGGATGCAGAGAGGTGGAGGTAGATAATGTAGAATGCAGAGAGGTAGAGGTAGATAATGTAGAATGCAGAGAGGTAGAGGTAGATAATGTAGGATGCAGAGAGGTAGAGGTAGATAATGTAGGATGCAGAGAGGTGGAGGTAGATAATGTAGAATGCAGAGAGGTAGAGGTAGATAATGTAGGATGCAGAGAGGTAGAGGTAGATAATGTAGAATGCAGAGAGGTAGAGGTAGATAATGTAGAATGCAGAGAGGTAGAGGTAGATAATGTAGGATGCAGAGAGGTAGAGGTAGATAATGTAGGATACAGAAAGGTAGAGTTAGATAATGTAGGATGCAGAGAGGTAGAGGTAGATAATGTAGGATGCAGAGAGGTAGATAATGTAGGATGCAGAGAGGTAGAGGTAGATAATGTAGGATGCAGAGAGGTGGAGGTAGATAATGTAGGATGCAGAGAGGTAGAGGTAGATAATGTAGGATACAGAAAGGTAGAGGTAGATAATGTAGGATGCAGAGAGGTAGATAATGTATGATGCTGAGAGGTAGAGGTAGATAATGTAGGATGCAGAGAGGTAGAGGTAGATAATGTAGGATGCAGAGAGGTGGAGGTAGATAATGTAGGATGCAGAGAGGTAGAGGTAGATAATGTAGGATGCAGAGAGGTAGATAATGTAGGATGCAGAGAGGTAGATAATGTAGGATGCAGAGAGGTAGAGGTAGATAATGTAGGATACAGAGAGGTAGAGGTAGATAATGTAGGATGCAGAGAGGTAGATAATGTAGGATGCAGAGAGGTAGATAATGTAGGATGCAGAGAGGTAGAGGTAGATAATGTAGGATACAGAAAGGTAGAGGTAGATAATGTAGGATGCAGAGAGGTAGAGGTAGATAATGTAGGATGCAGAGAGGTAGATAATGTAGGATGCAGAGAGGTGGAGGTAGATAATGTAGGATGCAGAGAGGTAGATAATGTAGGATGAAGAGAGGTATATAATGTAGGATGCAGAGGTAGATAATGTAGGATACAGAGAGGTAGATAATGTAGGATGCAGAGAGGTAGATAATGTAGGATGCAGAGGTAGATAATGTAGGATACAGAGAGGTAGATAATGTAGGATGGGTAAATGGATTCCTGCATGGAGCCTCAGGAAAGAACACACAGATTTTTCACAGTTTCTTCTATGAAAACAGTCTCTGATTAAGAGTTTCTCTGAGGGGTTTTTCCAAGAAACTCATCAGCATTGAAGAAAGCTGTTGTCCCCGTTCATAGACACTGACGGAAAAATGAGCTGTTTTTCTCATGGACATTGTTGTTGTTCTTCTTTTTTGGAGAGATCGGAAAGAAACAGACGTTTTGAAGTTGCTCCGTTACATCTTCAGTGTGACCAGTCGCTTGCATCCCAAATGGAATTCTATTCCCTTTGTAGTGCACTAGTTTAGAAAAGAGCCTCTGGTCAGCAGTAGGCTGCCATCAGTCCATTTTAGACTAATCAGGAAATGACTCAGTTGAGAGCTGAAACTTTGTCCTTGCAGGTACCGAAGAGGTGATCCAGTGTTAAGTGGATTTTCATAAAAATAAAAAGGTATCCACAAATACTGCAGAATAATATATATATATATATATATTGTATGGCACACCTCCCTCCCTCTCTCTCTCTCTCTCTCTCTCTCTCTCTCTCTCTCTCTATTGCTCTCTCTCTCCCTCCCTCTCTCTATCTCTCTCTCTTTCTCCCCCTCTCAATTCAATTCAATTCAAGGGGCTTTATTGGCATGGGAAACATGTGTTAACATTGCCAAAGCAAGTAAGGTATATAATATATAAAGTGAAATAAACAATAAAAATTAACAGTAGACATCACACATACAGAAGTTTCAAAACAATAAAGACATTTCAAATGTCATATTATATATATATACAGTGTTTTTACAATGTGCAAATGGTAAAGGACACAAGATAAAATAAATAAGCATAGATATGTGTTGTATTTACAATGGTGCGTGTTCTTCACTGGTTGCCCTTTTCTCGTGGCAACAGGTCACAAATCTTGCTGCTCTGATGGCACACTGTGGAATTTCACCCAGTAGATATGGGAGTTTTTCAAAATTGGATTTGTTTTCGAATTCTTTGTGGATCTGTGTAATCTGAGGGAAATATGTCTCTCTAATATGGTCATACATTGGGCAGGAGGTTAGGAAGTGCAGCTCAGTTTCCACCTCATTTTGTGGGCAGTGAGCACATAGCCTGTCTTCTCTTGAGAGCCATGTCTGCCTACGGCGGCCTTTCTCAATAGCAAGGCTATGCTCGCTGAGTCTGTACATAGTCAAAGCTTTCCTTAATTTTGGGTCAGTCACAGTGGTCAGGTATTCTGCCGCTGTGTACTCTCTGTGTAGGGCCAAATAGCATTCTAGTTTGCTCTGTTTTTTTGTTAATTCTTTCCAATGTGTCAAGTAATTATCTTTTTGTTTTCTCATGATTTGGTTGGGTCTAATTGTGCTGCTGTCATGGGGCTCTGTAGGGTGTGTTTGTGAACAGAGCCCCAGGACCAGCTTGCTTAGGGGACTCTTCTCCAGGTTCATCTCTCTGTAGGTGATGGCTTTGTTGTGGAAGGTTTGGGAATCGCTTCCTTTTAGGTGGTTATAGAATTTAACTGCTCTTTTCTGGATTTTGATAATTAGTGGGTATCGGCCTAATTCTGCTCTGCATGCATTATTTGGTGTTCTACGTTGTACACTGAGGATATTTTTGCAGAATTCTGCGTGCAGAGTCTCAATTTGGTGTTTGTCCCATTTTGTGAAGTCTTGGTTGGTGAGCGGACCCAGACCTCACAACCATAAAGGGCAATGGGCTCTATGACTGATTCAAGTATTTTTAGCCAAATCCTAATTGGTATGTTGAAATTTATGTTCCTTTTGATGGCATAGAATGCCCTTCTTGCCTTGTCTCTCAGATCGTTCACAGCTTTGTGGAAGTTACCTGTGGCGCTGATGTTTAGGCCAAGGTATGTATAGTTTTTTGTGTGCTCTAGGGCAACAGTGTCTAGATGGAATTTGTATTTGTGGTCCTGGTGACTGGACCTTTTTGGAACACCATAATTTTGGTCTTACTGAGATTTACTGTCAGGGCCCAGGTCTGACAGAATCTGTGCATAAGATCTAGGTGCTGCTGTAGGCCCTCCTTGGTTGGTGACAGAAGCACCAGATCATCAGCAAACAGCAGACATTTGACTTCAGATTCTAGTAGGGTGAGGCCGGGTGCTGCAGACTTTTCTAGTGCCCGCGCCAGTTCGTTGATATATATGTTGAAGAGGGTGGGGCTTAAGCTGCATCCCTGTCTAACCCCACGACCCTGTGTGAAGAAATGTGTGTGTTTTTTGCCAATTTTAACCGCACACTTGTTGTTTGTGTACATGGATTTTATGATGTCGTATGTTTTACCCCCAACACCACTTTCCATCAGTTTGTATAGCAGACCCTCATGCCAAATTGAGTCGAAGGCTTTTTTGAAATCAACAAAGCATGAGAAGACTTTGCCTTTGTTTTGGTTTGTTTGGTTGTCAATTAGGGTGTGCAGGGTGAATACATGGTCTGTTGTACGGTAGTTTGGTAAAAAGCCAATTTGACATTTGCTCAGTACATTGTTTTCATTGAGGAAGTGTACGAGTCTGCTGTTAATGATAATGCAGAGGATTTTCCCAAGGTTACTGTTGACGCATATTCCACGGTAGTTATTGGGGTCAAATTTGTCTCCATTTTTGTGGATTGGGGTGATCAGTCCTTGGTTCCAAATATTGGGGAAGATGCCAGAGCTAAGGATGATGTTAAAGAGTTTTAGTATAGCCAATTGGAATTTGTTGTCTGTATATTTGATCATTTCATTGAGGATACCATCAACACCACAGGCCTTTTTGGGTTTGAGGGTTTTTATTTTGTCCTGTAACTCATTCAATGTTATTGGAGAATCCAGTGGGTTCTGGTAGTCTTTAATAGTTGATTCTAAGATCTGTATTTGATCATGTATATGTTTTTGCTCTTTATTCTTTGTTATAGAGCCAAAAAGATTGGAGAAGTGGTTTACCCATACATCTCCATTTTGGATAGATAATTCTTCGTGTTGTTGTTTGTTTAGTGTTTTCCAATTTTCCCAGAAGTGGTTAGAGTCTATGGATTCTTCAATTACATTGAGCTGATTTCTGACATGCTGTTCCTTCTTTTTCCGTAGTGTATTTCTGTATTGTTTTAGTGATTCACCATAGTGAAGGCGTAGACTCAGGTTTTCCGGGTCTCTATGTTTTTGGTTGGACAGGTTTCTCAATTTCTTTCTTAGAATTTTGCATTCTTCATCAAACCATTTGTCATTGTTGTTAATTTTCTTCGGTTTTCTATTTGAGATTTTTAGATTTGATAGGGAAGCTGAGAGGTCAAATATACTGTTAAGATTTTCTACTGCCAAGTTTACACCTTCACTATTACAGTGGAACGTTTTACCCAGGAAATTGTCTAAAAGGGATTGAATTTGTTGTTGCCTAATTGTTTTTTGGTAGGTTTCCAAACTGCATTCCTTCCATCTATAGCATTTCTTAATGTTACTCAGTTCCTTTGGCTTTGATGCCTCATGATTGAGTATTGCTCTGTTTAAGTAGACTGTGATTTTGCTGTGGTCTGATAGGGGTGTCAGTGGGCTGACTGTGAACGCTCTGAGAGACTCTGGGTTGAGGTCAGTGATAAAGTAGTCTACAGTACTACTGCCAAGAGATGAGCTATAGGTGTACCTACCATAGGAGTCCCCTCGAAGCCTACCATTGACTATGTACATACCCAGCGTGCGACAGAGCTGCAGGAGTTGTGACCCGTTTTTGTTGGTTATGTTGTCATAGTTGTGCCTAGGGGGGCATACGGGGGAGGGAATGCTGTCACCTCCTGGCAGGTGTTTGTCCCCCTGTGTGCTGAGGGTGTCGGGTTCTTGTCCGGTTCTGGCATTTAGGTCACCACAGACTAGTACATGTCCCTGGGCCTGGAAATGATTGATTTCCCCCTCCAGGATGGAGAAGCTGTCTTCATTAAAATATGGGGATTCTAGTGGGGGGATATAGGTAGCACACAGGAGGACATTTTTCTCTGTTAGGATAATTTCCTTTTGAATTTCTAGCCAAATGTAGAATGTTCCTGTTTTGATTAATTTAATGGAGTGAGTTAGGTCTGCTCTATACCAAATTAGCATACCCCCTGAGTCCCTTCCCTGTTTCACACCTGGTAGTTTGGTGGATGGGACTACCAACTCTCTGTAACCTAGAGGGCATCCAGTGGGTCTGTCTCCTCTATACCAGGTTTCTTGCAGGATGACAATGTCTGTATTACCGATTTCTTTGGTGAAGTCCGGGTTTCTGCTCTTCAGGCCAAAGGCAGATGACCTCAGGCCTTGGATATTCCAGGATGAAATAGTAAAGGCTTTTGTTCCATAAAGTGTCCAATGTTGTTGGTCGTGGTTTGGCCTCAGGCCAGTAAGTGTGAGCAGAGCCTGCTGAGCATCTGGTACATGCCATTGGCTTGGGCGAGTGTGAGAGTGGGGGTTGGGACTGTTTGCCCGCTCACTACCTGGGCGTATGTGTGGCTTCCATGTTGAGGCCCTCTTTGCGGGGGTGGGGTGCATGGGGTGGGCAGGAGTGGCATAGGTCTGATCTGAGGGGGCCTAAATGGGGTGTGGGCATGATTGACGTGGGGGGGTGTTGATTGGTTGGGGTAGGGGTGTGGATGTGTCTGGGTGTGCGGTGGTCTGGATGTAATTCCTCTTGGCGTGGGTCCTCTATGTGTAGGTCCAGGGGGGTCCTGCAGGTCTGGGAGGGTGTCTCGCTGGTCTGGGTGGGGTGTCTATTGATCTGTTGCTCCTGTGTGAAGTGTTGGGGATACGTTTGAGAGCGATGTCCTTTAGAGTTCGGGCAAAGATGGGCACTGCTGCCTTGTAGAGGTGGACCTGGTCATAGAGGCTGTTCAAGTCCAGGGTGGAGTGGTGGGCCAGGAAAACGTTTGGTTTTGAGGCACAGTCACGGGAAATACTTGCGTTTACCCGCTGTATTGTGGCAGGGTGGAAGTCTTTTCGTGGTAGCAGGGTGGAGATAACCACTTGTGCGTTGGGGAAAGTAGAAGAAGCCTTTTCAATCACTCCCTTCAGTGCTGTGGCCACTCTTTCCTGCTGGGCCCTCAGGTCGTTTGTGCCTGTGTGTATTATTATGTGGCTTGGTGAGCCTAGTTTGGCCTCAGACAGAAGGTCTATGGCGCTCTGGGTGTTTGGACACCAGAGTTTAGACACACTGTGTTTGGGAAAAAGTTTTTTTTCTTCTATATATTTCCCATTTGAGTCCATAAGTAGTACAATTTGTGTCTTGTGTTTGTCCTCAGTGGGTGTGGGGGGTTGTCAGAAGGGCTATCAGGGTGGCTGACAGGGGGGGTGCTCAGAGGGGGTGAGAGACGCTGGGCTTGGGGTTCTTCATTTGTCTGTTCTGCTGTGATGTCAAGGTTTTTGTTGGGTGCTGAGGTGGGCTGTTCTGCTGGCTTCTCTGTGGGGGTGGCCACCTCTCTAGTGGGTTGTTCTCTGTCACACGCCGTCCCCCTCAACCTCTCCTCCATCCCCCTCAACCTCTCCTCCATCCCCCTCACCTTCTCCTCCATCCCCCTCAACCTCTCCTCCACCAGCAGTCTGATACTCTCCTCTAGTTGCCTGTTCTGCTCCTCTTTCTCCTGTTGTATTTGTCTCACCACTGTCCAAAGTGCAGATATGTCTCTGTCCACCTCCAGCTCTCCTGGTCTGGTTAAGGGGCTGTTGTTGTGCTGGGCTGTTGTCTGGGTCTGTGCTGACTGAAGTGTGATCACCTGCTGTTCCAGCTCCACCTGCCTTATCTCCAGCTGGGTGAATTTGTCTTTCATTTCAATGAGGAGTGGTAATCTGTGCAGGGAGGTTGACTCTCCGCTGGGGGTTGCTCGTCTGTGGGGTTACATAGTGAAGAGGTCTGGTCTGACCCGCTCGGTGTGGGGGTATCTTTATCAAGGGAGAGCTTCTCCTGCTGGGCTAATTCTTTGATTAGGTGAAAGTCCAGCTGAAACTGTTTGGTGTTACTCTGTACAATTATTGTTCCGGACTTACAGATATTTATATTGCTTGACTCAGAGTCCTCGTTATCAAGTATTCTGAGTTTCCAGCCCTCGTTAACCCCCCCTCTCTTAACAAAGGGGTAGTGTGCTAATATAGCACTGTGCCATGCCAGGGGATGGTTTGTGTGGAAGATAAGGTTGCTGATGTTCCCATTTTTGTAATAGTCAGCAAAAAGTGTCTCTTGATTTTCCATAAGGAGCTTCATTTTGTAATCTTTTCTTGACTTATCATTCTTTACATGCAGAGGGTACTGTATTTTAATTACCTCTGAACAGCGGGAGGGAGCCTCTAAGGCCTCTCCATTTGGTTGGGGTAGACTGTGTGACTCTCCTGCCATTGTTGGGCTAATGGGCTTTGACACCTCTCACTTGACACGTCAGTGCTAGTTGAAGCTGTATCAAGCTTGGCAGAATTATGTTAGAATTCAGTCCTTATAAAGTAATGTTGTGTATTTTTTCTTCTTGGCTTTTGGCTTTTAAATATATAGTTTCAGACTAAGCATTACTCACTCAGTTCCAGGTTGGATGGGGTTTTCAGGTTTCTGTTGTTTTCCAGAGAATTTGCTGTATAGAGAAATAAATCTTGGTAGTTGTGAACCTTCCAGGTGATTCCGTAATTCCGTCCAAAATCAGGTTGTAGGTTTTAAGTTTTGATTTGAAGTGGGGGTTATGTTGTAGAGGGTAGAATCCAGTATGTGTTCCTGACAAAAAATCCAAGTTTATCTAACTCCTAATCTATCTTTTTTAAAGAAAATGCTGAAAAATGCAGGAGCTCATCTGATCTATGTCTGCCTCTGGCTCACTCTCTCTGTCTCTCTCTCCCTCCCTCTCTCTCTCTATCTCTCTCTCTTTCTCCCCCTCTCTCTCTCTCTCCACCCACCCCAGTGTCTCTCCCTCCCCTGCTCTCTCCCTCCTCTCCCTCTCTCTTCCACCTTTCTTTGGGTCAGAGGAGATTATTGTAGGAGCAGATTTAATGAAGGTCCAACACTATGTGTGTGTTAAGATGCTTGGAACGGCGGCCTGCTGTAGATTGGTCTGGAGCTGACTTTTAAATGGAGTATTGATTTCCCCCTCTCCCCTCCTTCTCTCTCCGCTGGATCCCCCATCACTGCTAATACTCACTGACTCCTAGCCACACACACACTCATGCATTCATACACACACACACACACACACACACACACACACACACACACACACACACACACACACACACACACACACACACACACACACACACACACACACACACACACACACAAGCACACACACACACACACACACACACACAAGCACACAGACACACACACCCGTGCACACACACACTCGTGGACAGCATACCCACAATGTTTGTGCTGCTCCTTGTGCATAATGCTTTATATGAGATGTTTTTTCTGGGATTGGATTTACTGTTGTGATGTTTTTTCCAGTTCATTTTCTATTTGCAATTACCTAGTTACTGTGCAAAGCCTCTTTCTGTTGAAACTAGATTCATCAGTCTGTAGAAAAGCAGACCTCTTTCTGTTGTAACTAGATTCATCAGTCTGTGGAAGACCAGACCTAGGATGTAGGAGACCCAGTAGGATGTAGAAGACCCAGCAGGATGTAGGACCCAGCAGGATGTAGAAGATCCAGCAGGATGTAGGAGACCCAGTAGGATGTAGAAGACCCAGTAGGATGTAGAAGACCCAGTAGGATGTAGAAGACCCAGCAGGATGTAGGACCCAGCAGGATATAGACGATCCAGCAGGATGTAGAAGACCCAGCAGGATGTAGAAGACCCAGCAGGATGTAGAAGACCCAGCCGGATGTAGAAGACCCAGCAGGATGTAGAATACCCAGCAGGATGTAGAAGATCCAGCAGGATGTAGAAGATCCAGCAGGATGTAGCAGACCCAGCAGGATGTAGCAGTTCCAGCAGGATGTAGGAGACCCAGCAGGATGTAGCAGTTCCAGCAGGATGTAGGAGACCCAGCAGGATGTAGAAGACCCAGCAGGATATAGGACCCAGCAGGATGTAGAAGATCCAGCAGGAAGTAGACGACCCAGCAGGATGTAGAAGACCCAGCAGGATGTAGACGATCCAGCAGGATGTAGACGATCCAGCAGGATGTAGAAGACCCAGCAGGATGTAGAAGACCCAGCAGGATGTAGAAGACCCAGCAGGATGTAGAAGACCCAGCAGGATGTAGAAGATCCAGCAGGATGTAGAAGACCCAGCAGGATGTAGGGTGTAGAGTGATTGCTAGACTGTGCTCTGTTCATTTTCACATAATTGCTTAGATTGTCTCTATATTGGTCACATTGGTACGTGTGTGTGTGTGTGTGTCGTGGGCTAACGGTTCGAGTGGGTGTGTGTGTCGTGGGCTAACGGTTTGAGTGTGTGTGTCCTGGGCTAACAGTTTGAGCGTGTGTGTGCCCCCCCCCCCCCCCCCCCCCCCCCCACACACACACACACACACACACAAACTCTGTCCTCAAACACACACATACCGACCAGAGCCCTATGGGATCACTCTACCAATCAGTATAGAGAACAGACCAGAGCCCTATGGGATCACTCTACCAATCAGTATAGAGGATAGCCCGGAGCCCTATGGGATCACTCTACCAAACAGTATAGAGAACAGACCAGAGCCCTATGGGATCACTCTACCAAACAGTATAGAGAACAGACCAGAGCCCTATGGGATCACTACCAATCAGTATAGAGAACAGACCAGAGCCCTATGGGATCACTCTACCAATCAGTATAGAGAACAGACCAGAGCCCTATGGGATCACTCAGCCAATCAGTATAGAGAACAGACCAGAGCCCTATGGGATCAATCAACCAATCAGTATAGAGAACAGGGTAGTGTTTGGAACGCACACTAGATAAAGGACCAGTAGGACTGTAGTTTACACACTGTAGTTTACATACTGTAGTTAGTTTACACACTGTAGTTTACACACTGTAGTTTACACACTGTAGTTAGTTTACACACTGTAGTTTACATACTGTAGTTACATTACATACTGTAGTTTACACACTGTAGTTTACACACTGTAGTTAGTTTACATACGGTAGTTAGTTTACATACGGTAGTTTACATACTGCAGTTTACATACTGTAGTTAGTTTACATACGGTAGTTAACACACTGTAGTTTACATACTGTAGTTAGTTTACATACGGTAGTTTACATACGGTAGTTTACACACTGTAGTTTACATACGGTAGTTACCACACTGTAGTTTACATACAGTAGTTAGTTTACATACGGTAGTTAGTTTACATACTGTAGTTAGTTTACATACTGTAGTTTACATACTGTAGGTAGTTTACATACTGTAGTTTACATACGGTAGGTAGTTTCCATACGGTAGTTAGTTTACATACTGTAGTTTACATACTGTAGTTTACATACTGTAGTTTACATACTGTAGTTAACACACAGTAGTTTACATACTGTAGGTAGTTTACATACTGTAGTTTACATACTGTAGTTAGTTTACATACTGTAGTTAGTTTACATACTGTAGTTTACATACTGTAGGCAGTTTACATACTGTAGTTAGTTTACATGCTGTAGTTTACATACTGTAGTTTACATACTGTAGTTAGTTAACACACAGTAGTTTACATACTGTAGTTTACATACTGTAGTTAGTTTACATACGGTAGTTAACACACTGTAGTTTACACACTGTAATATAATAAATAATAATATATCCCATTTAGCAGACGCTTTTGTCCAAAGCGACTTACAAGTCGGCTGGGGCCACTACTTTTACATATGGGTGGTCCCAGCGGGAATCGAACCCACGACGCTTGGCGTTGCAAGCGCCATGCTCTACCGACTGAGCCACACAGGACCCTCAAACACACACATACCGACCAGAGCCCTATGGGATCACTCTACCAATCAGTATAGAGAACAGACCAGAGCCCTATGGGATCACTCTACCAATCAGTATAGAGGATAGCCCGGAGCCCTATGGGATCACTCTACCAAACAGTATAGAGAACAGACCAGAGCCCTATGGGATCACTCTACCAAACAGTATAGAGAACAGACCAGAGCCCTATGGGATCACTACCAATCGGTATAGAGAACAGACCAGAGCCCTATGGGATCACTGTAGTTAACACACTGTAGTTTACATACTGTAGTTAGTTTACATACTGTAGTTTACATACTGTAGTTAGTTTACATACTGTAGTTTACACACTGTAGTTTACACACTGTAGTTTACACACTGTAGTTGACACACTGTAGTTTACATACTGTAGTTAGTTTACATACGGTAGTTAACACACTGTAGTTTACATACTGTAGTTAGTTTACATACGGTAGTTAACACACTGTAGTTTCCATACTGTAGTTAGTTTACATACTGTAGTTAACACACTGTAGTTCACACACTGTAGTTAACACACTGTAGTTTCCATACTGTAGTTAGTTTACATACTGTAGTTAACACACTGTAGTTTACATACTGTAGTTAACACACTGTAGTTTTCATACTGTAGTTAGTTTACATACGGTAGTTAACACACTGTAGTTTACATACTGTAGTTAGTTTATATATGGTAGTTAACACACTGTAGTTTACATACTGTAGTTAACACACTGTAGTTTACATACTGTAGTTAGTTTACATACTGTAGTTTACACACTGTGGTTTACATACTGTAGTTAGTTTACATACGGTAGTTCACACACTGTAGTTTACATACGGTAGTTTACATACGGTAGTTAACCCACTGTAGTTTACATACTTAAGTTAGTTTATATACGGTAGTTAACACACTGTAGTTCACACACTGTAGTTAGTTTACATACGGTAGTTAACACACTGTAGTTTACATACTGTAGTTAACACACTGTAGTTCACACACTGTAGTTAGTTTATATACGTAGTTAACACACTGTAGTTCACATACTGTAGTTAACACACTGTAGTTTACATACTGTAGTTAACACACTGTAGTTCACATACTGTAGTTAACACACTGTAGTTCACATACTGTAGTTAACACACTGTAGTTCACATACTGTAGTTAACACACTGTAGTTTACATACTGTAGTTAGTTTACATACGGTAGTTAACACACTGTAGTTTACATACTGTAGTTAACACACTGTAGTTCACATACTGTAGTTAACACACTGTAGTTTACATACTGTAGTTAGTTTACATACTGTAGTTAACACACTGTAGTTTACATACTGTAGTTAGTTTACATACTGTAGTTAACACACTGTAGTTCACATACTGTAGTTAACACACTGTAGTTTACATACTGTAGTTAACACACTGTAGTTCACATACTGTAGTTAACACACTGTAGTTCACATACTGTAGTTAGTTTACATACGGTAGTTAACACACTGTAGTCTACATACTGTAGTTAGTTTACATACGGTAGTTAACACACTGTAGTTAGTTTACATACGGTAGTTAACACACTGTAGTTTACATACTGTAGTTAGTTTACATACTGTAGTTAACACACTGTAGTTCACATACTGTAGTTAACACACTGTAGTTTACATACTGTAGTTAACACACTGTAGTTCACATACTGTAGTTAACACACTGTAGTTCACATACTGTAGTTAGTTTACATACGGTAGTTAACACACTGTAGTTTACATACTGTAGTTAGTTTACATACGGTAGTTAACACACTGTAGTTTACATACTGTAGTTAGTTTACATACGGTAGTTAACACACTGTAGTTTACATACTGTAGTTAGTTTACATACAGTAGTTAACACACTGTAGTTCACATACTGTAGTTAGTTTACATACGGTAGTTAACACACTGTAGTTCACATACTGTAGTTAGTTTACATACGGTAGTTAACACACTGTAGTTCACATACTGTAGTTAGTTTACATACGGTAGTTAACACACTGTAGTTAGTTTACATACGGTAGTTAACACACTGTAGTTCACATATGTCTATTTTACATTCAGTGTGAGTGTCCTATTCCTTTCATTTGTTTCCTGATAATAATATATTCTATATTGCGTCGCTTTCACGCTATCAAATATGACTGTAAGATGTGTTTATCTTTATGAGCATTCTGTGCTTCCATGGGTTTATAGAGCCAGAGAGGAGAATCATCTTGCAGTATTTATTTGAGTTTTGAGCAGCGCAGGGTTTTTTCAGAGTGCTGTAAATCAATGGGAAGTGTCTCTTCAGTAGGGTAGTAATAGATATGGTAATACTATTAGCATGTGGTACAGCAGCCTTCTCTCCTGCTGCTACAGGACCATTAGGGAGAGGAGAGCCTCTTGCTATGAGGACCACTAGACATTACACTCTTTGTGTGTGTGTGTGTGTGTGTGTGTGTGTGTGTGTGTGTGTGTGTGTTTATCTCTCTTTGTCTGGGGGAGGTAACAGAACAGTGACTCATCTCCTCTAGCAGCATCTGGAAGTCCTCACTGTCATTGTGAGGTCAAGTGATTGTTAACCAGCAGGTCTCAGTCTTATTGTTAACCAGAAGGTCTCAGTCTTATTGTTAACCAGCAGGTCTCAGTCTTATTGTTAACCAGCAGGTCTCAGTCTTATTGTTAACCAGCAGGTCTCAGTCTTATTGTTAACCAGCAGGTCTGTCTTATTGTTAACCAGCAGGTCTCAGTCTTATTGTTAACCAGCAGGTCTCAGTCTTATTGTTAACCAGCAGGTCTGTCTTATTGTTAACCAGCAGGTCAGTCTTATTGTTAACCAGCAGGTCAGTCTTATTGTTAACCAGCAGGTCTCAGTCTTATTGTTAACCAGCAGGTCTGTCTTATTGTTAACCAGCAGGTCTGTCTTATTGTTAACCAGCAGGTCAGTCTTATTGTTAACCAGCAGGTCTCAGTCTTATTGTTAACCAGCAGGTCTGTCTTATTGTTAACCAGCAGGTCTGTCTTATTGTTAACCAGCAGGTCTCAGTCTTATTGTTAACCAGCAGGTCTCAGTCTTATTGTTAACCAGCAGGTCTGTCTTATTGTTAACCAGCAGGTCTGTCTTATTGTTAACCAGCAGGTCTCAGTCTTATTGTTAACCAGCAGGTCTCAGTCTTATTGTTAACCAGCAGGTCTGTCTTATTGTTAACCAGTAGGCCTCAGTCTTATTATTAACCAGTAGGTCTGTCTTATTGTTAACCAGCAGGTCAGTCTTATTGTTAACCAGCAGGTCTCAGTCTTATTGTTAACCAGTAGGTCTGTCTTATTGTTAACCAGCAGGTCTGTCTTATTGTTAACCAGCAGGTCTCAGTCTTATTGTTAACCAGCAGGTCTCAGTCTTATTGTTAACCAGCAGGTCTGTCTTATTGTTAACCAGCAGGTCTGTCTTATTGTTAACCAGCAGGTCTGTCTTATTGTTAACCAGCAGGTCAGTCTTATTGTTAACCAGCAGGTCTGTCTTATTGTTAACCAGCAGGTCTCAGTCTTATTGTTAACCAGCAGGTCTCAGTCTTATTGTTAACCAGCAGGTCTCAGTCTTATTGTTAACCAGCAGGTGTCAGTCTTATTGTTAACCAGCAGGTCTCAGTCTTATTGTTAACCAGCAGGTCAGTCTTATTGTTAACCAGCAGGTCAGTCTTATTGTTAACCAGTAGGTCTGTCTTTTTGTTAACCAGCAGGTCAGTCTTATTGTTAACCAGCAGGTCAGTCTTATTGTTAACCAGCAGGTCAGTCTTATTGTTAACCAGCAGGTCTCAGTCTTATTGTTAACCAGCAGGTCTCAGTCTTATTGTTAACCAGCAGGTCAGTCTTATTGTTAACCAGCAGGTCTCAGTCTTATTGTTAACCAGCAGGTCTCAGTCTTATTGTTAACCAGCAGGTCTGTCTTATTGTTAACCAGCAGGTCAGTCTTATTGTTAACCAGTAGGTCTCAGTCTTATTGTTAACCAGTAGGTCTCAGTCTTATTGTTAACCAGTAGGTCTCAGTCTTATTGTTAACCAGTAGGTCAGTCTTATTGTTAACCAGCAGGTCTGTCTTATTGTTAACCAGCAGGTCTCAGTCTTATTGTTAACCAGCAGGTCTCAGTCTTATTGTTAACCAGCAGGTCTGTCTTATTGTTAACCAGTAGGCCTCAGTCTTATTATTAACCAGTAGGTCTGTCTTATTGTTAACCAGCAGGTCAGTCTTATTGTTAACCAGCAGGTCTCAGTCTTATTGTTAACCAGTAGGTCTGTCTTATTGTTAACCAGCAGGTCTGTCTTATTGTTAACCAGCAGGTCTCAGTCTTATTGTTAACCAGCAGGTCTCAGTCTTATTGTTAACCAGCAGGTCTGTCTTATTGTTAACCAGCAGGTCTGTCTTATTGTTAACCAGCAGGTCTGTCTTATTGTTAACCAGCAGGTCAGTCTTATTGTTAACCAGCAGGTCTGTCTTATTGTTAACCAGCAGGTCTCAGTCTTATTGTTAACCAGCAGGTCTCAGTCTTATTGTTAACCAGCAGGTCTCAGTCTTATTGTTAACCAGCAGGTGTCAGTCTTATTGTTAACCAGCAGGTCTCAGTCTTATTGTTAACCAGCAGGTCAGTCTTATTGTTAACCAGCAGGTCAGTCTTATTGTTAACCAGTAGGTCTGTCTTTTGTTAACCAGCAGGTCAGTCTTATTGTTAACCAGCAGGTCAGTCTTATTGTTAACCAGCAGGTCAGTCTTATTGTTAACCAGCAGGTCTCAGTCTTATTGTTAACCAGCAGGTCTCAGTCTTATTGTTAACCAGCAGGTCAGTCTTATTGTTAACCAGCAGGTCTCAGTCTTATTGTTAACCAGCAGGTCTCAGTCTTATTGTTAACCAGCAGGTCTGTCTTATTGTTAACCAGCAGGTCAGTCTTATTGTTAACCAGTAGGTCTCAGTCTTATTGTTAACCAGTAGGTCTCAGTCTTATTGTTAACCAGTAGGTCTCAGTCTTATTGTTAACCAGTAGGTCAGTCTTATTGTTAACCAGCAGGTCTCAGTCTTATTGTTAACCAGTAGGTCTCAGTCTTATTGTTAACCAGCAGGTCTGTCTTATTGTTAACCAGCAGGTCTCAGTCTTATTGTTAACCAGTAGGTCTCAGTCTTATTGTTAACCAGCAGGTCTCAGTCTTATTGTTAACCAGCAGGTCTCAGTCTTATTGTTAACCAGCAGGTCTGTCTTATTGTTAACCAGCAGGTCTCAGTCTTATTGTTAACCAGCAGGTCTCAGTCTTATTGTTAACCAGCAGGTCAGTCTTATTGTTAACCAGCATGTCTCAGTCTTATTGTTAACCAGCAGGTCTCAGTCTTATTGTTAACCAGCAGGTCTCAGTCTTATTGTTAACCAGCAGGTCTCAGTCTTATTGTTAACCAGCAGGTCTCAGTCTTATTGTTAACCAGCAGGTCTCAGTCTTATTGTTAACCAGCAGGTCTGTCTTATTGTTAACCAGCAGGTCTGTCTTATTGTTAACCAGCAGGTCAGTCTTATTGTTAACCAGCAGGTCTCAGTCTTATTGTTAACCAGCAGGTCAGTCTTATTGTTAACCAGCAGGTCTGTCTTATTGTTAACCAGCAGGTCTCAGTCTTATTGTTAACCAGTAGGTCTCAGTCTTATTGTTAACCAGCAGGTCTGTCTTATTGTTAACCAGCAGGTCTCAGTCTTATTGTTAACCAGTAGGTCTCAGTCTTATTGTTAACCAGCAGGTCTCAGTCTTATTGTTAACCAGCAGGTCTCAGTCTTATTGTTAACCAGCAGGTCTGTCTTATTGTTAACCAGCAGGTCTGTCTTATTGTTAACCAGCAGGTCTCAGTCTTATTGTTAACCAGTAGGTCTCAGTCTTATTGTTAACCAGCAGGTCTGTCTTATTGTTAACCAGCAGGTCTCAGTCTTATTGTTAACCAGCAGGTCTGTCTTATTGTTAACCAGCAGGTCTCTGTCTTATTGTTAACCAGCAGGTCTGTCTTATTGTTAACCAGCAGGTCTCAGTCTTATTGTTAACCAGCAGGTCTCCGTCTTATTGTTAACCAGCAGGTCAGTCTTATTGTTAACCAGCATGTCTCAGTCTTATTGTTAACCAGCAGGTCTCAGTCTTATTGTTAACCAGCAGGTCTCAGTCTTATTGTTAACCAGCAGGTCAGTCTTATTGTTAACCAGCAGGTCTCAGTCTTATTGTTAACCAGCAGGTCTCTGTCTTATTGTTAACCAGCAGGTCTCAGTCGTGTTGTTAACCAGCAGATTTCAGTATCACCATCCAGTCCCCTTCTTGCCTGGCTACCCAAACTCCTTGCCCACAGATGGTAGTTTCTTCTCCTCAATGAGTCTGGATCTCAGGACCTCCCCAGCAATGAGTCTGGATCCCAGGACCTTCCCAACAATTTCTGAAATGCAAACACACTGTTCTGATTGGTCCAGAAACCGATGGGTTGAGCCAGAGTCAGGACACACGTGGTACTCTGATTTGTTAGAGGTGAATTGCTGATGACTTTGTTTTGTACAACACCCTTCATTATGACATCACAACAAAGGACTTAAACGAAGGCCGTCTCAGACTGAAGTTTGCAGTGAACATGGATCAAGGGAAGAACCCAGTTTAAATCATCAGACGACTCCCCTTCAGCTGGTCCTTATAGGGCTGTCAACAAGGTCCCAATTGGCTGTTATAGTGTTAGTGCTATTGGGAAGGATTGGCTATGATTGGCTATTAAAGTATTACAGCTTCTGGCTATACCTCACATTCACACCACCTACACATGTCCTGGCATTTATTCGTACAAGTGAGTCTAGCAGCCAGGGTCAGTGAGAGAACGGAATACAGCGAGACAGCTGCTACTGCTCACTGCACATGGCTGTCAGCGGGGCAGTGGGTCTGTGTCTGAGTAGTAGTGGCTATCACAGTATTACAGCTGGGACAAGAGTAGATGTAACCCCATGTTTATGCCTACCTGCCTTGCATAATTCTTATGAATCTAGTCACCACTGAGAGAGAGAGAGAGAGAGAGAGAGAGAGAGAGAGAGAGAGAGAGAGAGAGAGAGAGAGAGAGAGAGAGAGAGAGAGAGAGAGAGAGAGAGAGAGAGAGAGAGAGAGAGAGAGAGAGAGAGAGAGAGAGAGAGAGAGAGAGAGAGAGAGAGAGAGAGAGAGAGAGAGAGAGAGAGAGAGACAGAGTGAGAGAGAGAGAGAGAGAGAGAGAGAGAGAGAGAGAGAGAGACATTGTGTGTGTGTGAGAGACAGACATTGTGTGTGTGTGAGAGACAGACATTGTGTGTGTGTGAGAGAGAGACACATTGTGTGTGTGTGAGAGAGAGAGACATTGTGTGTGTGTGAGAGAGAGAGACATTGTGTGTGTGTGAGAGAGGGAGAGAGAGACATTGTGTGTGTGTGAGAGGGAGAGAGAGAGACATTGTGTGTGTGTGAGAGAGGGAGAGAGAGAGACATTGTGTGTGTGTGAGAGAGAGAGTGAGAGAGACATTGTGTGTGTGTGAGAGAGAGAGTGAGAGACAGACATTGTGTGTGTGTGAGAGTGAGACATTGTGTGTGTGTGAGAGTGAGAGAGAGGGAGAGAGAGAGACATTGTGTGTGTGTGAGAGAGAGAGTGAGAGACAGACATTGTGTGTGTGTGAGAGAGAGAGTGAGAGACAGACATTGTGTGTGTGTGAGAGTGAGACATTGTGTGTGTGTGAGAGTGAGAGAGAGGGAGAGAGAGAGACATTGTGTGTGTGTGAGAGAGAGAGACATTGTGTGTGTGAGAGGGAGAGAGAGAGACATTGTGTGTGTGAGAGAGGGAGAGAGAGAGACATTGTGTGTGTGTGAGAGAGAGAGAGACATTGTGTGTGAGAGAGAGAGAGAGAGAGAGAGACATTGTGTGTGTGAGAGAGGGAGAGAGAGAGACATTGTGTGTGTGTGAGAGAGAGAGAGACATTGTGTGTGAGAGAGAGAGAGAGACATTGTGTGTGTGAGAGAGAGAGGGAGAGATTGTGTGTGTCTCTGTGTGTGTATAGTATTGTTAAACAATCCTAACGTCAGACTGTAACCAGTTCATCCCAGACTCCTTCCTTCCTGTTAATTTATCTTGTCGTTGTCTTTTCCTCGCAGATGAAAGAGAAGACGTTCAAAAGAAGACTTTCTCAAAATGGATAAACTCACAGTTTTCTAAGGTACCACACACACACACACACACACACACACACACACACACACACACACACACGTCAGACTGTCTGGCTCTGTTCTTGTTTTGCCAATTCAGAAGGCTGTCCTCCTACCTACCTGTGTTGTCAGGCTGCTGGAGAGAAAATGAACTGACAGCCATGTGTCCCAAATGGCACCCTGTTCCCTTTATAGTGCACTACCCCATAGGGATCTGGTCTAAAGTAGTGCACTACCCCATACGGATCTGGTCTAAAGTAGTGCACTACCCCATCGGGCTCTGGTCTAAAGTGGTGCACTACCCCATAGGGCTCTGGTGTAAAGTAGTGCACTACCCCATAGGGCTCTGGTCTAAAGTAGTGCACTACCCCATAGGGCTCTGGTCTGAAGTAGTGCACTACCCCATAGGGCTCTGGTCTAAAGTAATGCACTACCCCATAGGGCTCTGGTCTAAAGTAGTGCACTACCCCATAGGGCTCTGGCCTAAAGTAGTGCACTACCCCATAGGGCTCTGGTCTGAACAAAACAATAGATTTTCATTTCAGTTTCATTTTACCACCTAGTAACAATACAGGACTAAGTTATTGTTCTGTTGTGGTTTCTCCCAGACCACCTAGTAACAATACAGGACTAAGTTATTGTTCTGTTGTGGTTTCTCCCAGACCACCTAGTAACAATACAGGACTAAGTTATTGTTCTGTTGTGGTTTCTCCCAGACCAGCACAGTTGAAGTCAATATGAACTTTTCCAGTAGAATAGAATAGAGTCGACCGCCACAGGGCAAGTTGACCTGCAGACAATAACATCAGCTTAGCCTCAGACCATTCACATTGAGAGACGTGTCTAGAATGATTGAAAAGGCAGTGCTTCTCCATGAATGAAGAGTAATTCAATTACGCATCCTGCATCTGAAATGGCACCCTGTTCCCTATTTAGTGCACTACTTTAGACCAGAGTCCTATAGAACCCTGTTCCCTATTTAGTGCACTACTTTAGACCAGAGTCCTATAGAACCCTGTTCCCTATTTAGTACACTACTTTAGACCAGAGTCCTATAGAACCCTTTTCCCTATTTAGTGCGCTACTTTAGACCGGAGTCCTATAGAACCCTGTTCCCTATTTAGTGCACTACTTTAGACCAGAGTCCTATAGAACCCTGTTCCCTATTTAGTGCACTACTTTAGACCAGAGTCCTATAGAACCCTGTTCCCTATTTAGTGCACTACTTTAGACCAGAGTCCTATAGAACCCTGTTCCCTATTTAGTGCACTACTTTAGACCAGAGTCCTATAGAACCCTGTTCCCTATTTAGTGCACTACTTCAGACCGGAGTCCTATAGAACCCTGTTCCCTATTTAGTACACTACTTTAGACCGGAGTCCTATAGAACCCTGTTCCCTATTTAGTGCACTACTTTAGACCAGAGTCCTATAGAACCCTGTTCCCTATTTAGTGCACTACTTTAGACCGGAGTCCCCAAGCCATTCTCCTGACCAATCAATGGCTAGATAATAGTCATGGTGGAACCATGATGGAGCTGGGATTAGAAGCAGCTGATGGAGCCATGATGATGGTGATAATGGTGATGATGATGATGGTGAAAATGATGATGGTGATGGTGATGATGATGGTGATGGTAATGGTGATGATGGTGATGGAGAAATCTTCCTGTAGATTGAGATGTTCTGTGACACAGTGGTTAGTTATTATTGGTGGTTGTCACTTTGAATAGAGTGAGGAGGGTGTTAGGTGTGTATTTGTGCTGGTGTGGGTGCTTACCTTCCTGCCCGTGTGTGTGTGTGCGTCTGCCTGTGTGTGTGCTTACCTTCCTGCCCGTGTGTGTGTGTGCGTCTGCCTGTGTGTGTGCTTACCTTCCTGCCCGTGTGTGTGCGTCTGCCTGTGTGTGTGCTTTCCTTCCTGCCCGTGTGTGTGCGTCTGCCTGTGTGTGTGCTTTCCTTCCTGCCCGTGTGTGTGCGTCTGCCTGTGTGTGTGCTTACCTTCCTGCCCGTGTGTGTGCGTCTGCCTGTGTGTGTGCTTACCTTCCTGCCCGTGTGTGTGCGTCTGCCTGTGTGTGTGCTTACCTTCCTGCCCGTGTGTGTGCGTCTGCCTGTGTGTGTGCTTACCTTCCTGCCCGTGTGTGTGCGTCTGCCTGTGTGTGTGCTTACCTTCCTGCCCGTGTGTGTGCGTCTGCCTGTGTGTGTGCTTACCTTCCTGCCCGTGTGTGTGCGTCTGCCTGTGTGTGTGCTTACCTTCCTGCCCGTGTGTGTGCGTCTGCCTGTGTGTGTGCTTACCTTCCTGCCCGTGTGTGTGCGTCTGCCTGTGTGTTAACAGTTTAACAGTTTGCATTGTGAGAAGTCATATTAACATGTCTTATAATACACTTAATGCTCCCACTGTTATTGGACCACAGGTTGGAAACACTGGTCTACATGTGTCTGTTATTGGACCACAGGTTGGAAACACTGGTCTACATGTGTCTGTTATTGGACCACAGGTTGGAAACACTGGTCTACATGTGTCTGTTATTGGACCACAGGTTGGAAACACTGGTCTACATGTGTCTGTTATTGGACCACAGGTTGGAAACACTGGTCTACATGTGGATGGATGTGTGTCTGTTATTGGACCACAGGTTGGAAACACTGGTCTAGCTTGATGACGAGCTTGGAGGGTACTATGGTGTTAAATGCCGAACAGCATTCTCACATAGGTATTCCTCTTGTCCAGATGAGTTATGGCAGTGTGTTGTGTTTGAGATTGCATCGTCTGTGGACCTATTTGGGCGGTAAGCAAATTGGAGTGGGTCTAGGGTGTCAGGTAGGGTGGAGGTGATATGGTCCTTGACTAGTCTCTCAAAGCACTTCATGTAGTCGTTTAGCTCAGTTACCTTAGCTTTCTTGGGAACAGGAACAATGGTGGCCCTCTTGAAGCATGTGGGAACAGCAGACTGGGATAGGGATTGATTGAATATGTCCGTAAACACACCAGCAAGCTGGTCTGCGCATGCTCTGAGGGCGCGGCTGGGGATGCCGTCTGGGCCTGCAGCTTTGCGAGGGTTAACACGTTTAAATGTTTTACTCACCTCGGCTGCAGTGAAGGAGAGTCTGCATGTTTTCATTGCAGGTCTACATGTGGATGGATGTGTGTCTGTTATTGGACCACAGGTTGGAAACACTGGTCTACATGTGTCTGTTATTGGACCACAGGTTGGAAACACTGGTCTACATGTGGATGGATGTGTGTCTGTTATTGGACCACAGGTTGGAAACACTGGTCTACATGTGGATGGACGTGTGTCTGTTATTGGACCACAGGTTGGAAACACTGGTCTACATGTGGATGGACGTGTGTCTGTTATTGGACCACAGGTTGGAAACACTGGTCTACATGTGGATGGATGTGTGTCTGTCTAGATGTCTGTCTATATGTGTGTCTGTCTAGATTTGTATTTATTTATTTATTTATTTTACCTTTATTTAACTAGGCAATGACGGCCTAGGAACAGTGGGTTAACTGCCTGTCCAGGGGCAGAACGACAGATTTGTACCTTGTCAGCTCGGGGGTTTGAACTCGCAACCTTCCGGTTACTAGTCCAACGCTCTAACCACTAGGCTACCCTGCCGCCCCAAATGTGTGTCTGTCTAGATGTGTGTCTGCCTAGATGTGTGTCTAGATGTCTGTCTAGATGTGTGTCTGTCTAGATGTGTGTCTATCTAGATGTGTGTCTATCTAGATGTGTGTCTATCTAGATGTGTGTCTATCTAGATGTGTGTCTATCTAGATGTGTGTCTGTCTAGATGTCTGTCTAGATGTGTGTCTGTCTAGATGTGTGTCTGTCTAGATGTGTGCCTGTCTGTCTGTATGAGTGTGTGCCTCTAGGTATGAGTGTGTGTGTGTATGAGTGTGTGTCTATATGAGTGTGTGTGTGTCTTTATGAGTGTGCGTGTCTATATCAGTGTGTCTGTCTGTATGGGTGTGTATCTCTGTGTGACATCCCTAGCATCCCCCCAAAACCTAGAGAGACACATTCCGTTATTTTCCATCTTGATTAGGGGAGGCTGGAGGTGTGCTGTTACCATGCCGACCAGGGCTCAGGTGTGGTGTGGAGGAATCTATTGAACGGCAGTCTCATCTCCCGCCTGGAGATTAAGGCAGACGGGGGCAGCAGACAGACAGACAGACAGACACACACACACACGGAGAGGAGAGGAGAGGATTGTGAAAGGGAAGAGGAGAGGAGGAATGAGGGAAGGAGGAATAGAAGAGGGAAGAGTTCAGATGAGGGGCAGAAAGAGAGACAGAAGGATGAAAGTGATAATCGGGGAGAATTTGAGACAGGAAACAAGAGAGGAAAAGAGAAGGAGATAGAATCTGCCACACTCCCACTGTTATCCCCCTGGTAACAAAACTCCTTGAGTGAGTGGGTGTGTGTGTCTGTGTTTATGTATAACGAGAGAACATATGCTTGCATTTGAAATGGACAGAAAAGAGATTGCTGTGTGTGTATAATATAGATTGCAGTGTGTGTAGTATAAATTTTAGTGTGTGTGATATAGATTGCAGTGTGTGTAATATAGATTCGTGTGTGTGTGTGTGTGTGTGTGTGTGTGTGTGTGTGTGTGGTATAGATAGCAGTGTGTGTAGTATAGATTGCAGTGTGTGTGTATGTATAATATAGTTTGCAGTGTGTGTGTGTAATATAGATTGCTGTGTGTGTAATATAGATTGCAGTGTGTGTAATATAGATTGCAGTGTGTGTGCAATATAGATTGCAGTGTGTGTAATATAGATTGCAGTGTGTGTGCAATATAGATTGCAGTGTGTGTAATATAGATTGCAGTGTGTGTGCAATATAGATCAATCAAAATCAAATCAAATCAAATTTTATTTGTCACATACACATGGTTAGCAGATGTTAATGCGAGTGTAGTGAAATGCTTGTGCTTCTAGTTCCGACAATGCAGTAATAACCAACAAGTAATCTATCTAACAATTATACACACAAGTGTAAGGGGATAAAGAATATGTACATAAAGATATATGAATGAGTGATGGTACAGAGCAGCATAGGCAAGATACAGTAGATGGTATAGAGTACAGTATATACATGTGAGATGAGTATGTAAACAAAGTGGCATAGTTAAAGTGGCTAGTGATACATGTATTACATAAAGATGCGGTAGATGATATAGAGTATATACGTATACATATGAGATGAATAATGGGTATGGGTATGTAAACATTATATTAGGTAGCATTGTTTAAAGTGGCTAGTGATATATTTTACATCATTTCCCATCAATTCCCATTATTAAAGTGGCTGGAGTTGAGTCAGTGTGTTGGCAGCAGCCACTCAATGTTAGTGGTGGCTGTTTAACAGTCTGATGGCCTTGAGATAGAAGCTGTTTTTCAGTCTCTCGGTCCCAGCTTTGATGCACCTGTACTGACCTCGCCTTCTGGATGATAGCGGGGTGAACAGGCAGTGGCTCGGGTGGTTGTTGTCCTTGATGATCTTTATGGCCTTCCTGTAACATCGGGTGGTGTAGGTGTCCTGGAGGGCAGGTAGTTTGCCCCGGTGATGCGTTGTGCAGACCTCACTACCCTCTGGAGAACCTTACGGTTGTGGGCGGAGCAGTTGCCATACCAGGCGGTGATACAGCCCGCCAGGATGCTCTCGATTGTGCATCTGTAGAAGCTTGTGAGTGCTTTTGGTGACAAGCCGAATTTCTTCAGCCTCCTGATGTTGAAGAGGCGCTGCTGCGCCTTCTTCACGATGCTGTCTGTGTGGGTGGACCAATTCAGTTTGTCTGTGATGTGTACGCCGAGGAACTTAAAACTTACTACCCTCTCCACTACTGTTCCATCAATGTGGATAGGGGGGTGTTCCCTCTGCTGTTTCCTGAAGTCCACAATCATCTCCTTAGTTCTGTTGACGTTGAGTGTGAGGTTATTTTCCTGACATCACACTCCGAGGGCCCTCACCTCCTCCCAGTAGGCCGTCTCGTCGTTGTTGGTAATCAAGCCTACCACTGTTGTGTCATCCGCAAACTTGATGATTGAGTTGGAGGCGTGCATGGCCACACAGTCGTGGGTGAACAGGGAGTACAGGAGAGGGCTCAGAACGCACCCTTGTGGGGCCCCAGTGTTGAGGATCAGCGGGGTGGAGATGTTGTTACCTACCCTCACCACCTGGGTGCGGCGCGTCAGGAAGTCCAGCACCCAGTTACACAGGGCGGGGTCGAGACCCAGGGTCTCGAGCTTGATGACGAACTTGGAGGGTACTATGGTGTTAAATGCCGAGCTGTAGTCGATGAACAGCATTCTCACATAGGTATTCCTCTTGTCCAGATGGGTTAGGGCAGTGTGCAGTGTGGTTGAGATTGCATCGTCTGTGGACCTATTTGGGCGGTAAGCAAATTGGAGTGTGTCTAGGGTGTCAGGTAGGGTGGAGGTGATATGGTCCTTGACTAGTCTCTCAAAGCACTTCATGATGACGGAAGTGAGTGCTACGGGGCGGTAGTCGTTTAGCTCAGTTACCTTAGCTTTCTTGGGAACAGGAACAATGGTGGCCCTCTTGAAACATGTGGGAACAGCAGACTGGGATAGGGATTGATTGAATATGTCTGTAAAACACACCAGCCAGCTGGTCTGCGCATGCTCTGAGGGCGCGGCTGGGGATGCCGTCTGGGCCTGCAGCCTTGCGAGGGTTAACACGTTTAAATGTTTTACTCACCTCGGCTGCAGTGAAGGAGAGTCTGCATGTTTTCAGGCCGAACTGTATTGTCAACAAAGCGGGCAAAAAAAGTTATTTAGTCTGGCTGGGAGCAAGACATCCTGGTCCATGACGGGGCTGGTTTTCTTTTTGTAATCCGTGATTGACTGTAGACCCTGCCACATACCTCTTGTGTCTGAGCCGTTGAATTGAGATTCTACTTTGTGTGTGTGTAATATAGATTGCAGTGTGTGTGTAATATAGATTGCAGTGTGTGTGTGTGTGTGTGTGTGTGTGTCCTTGTCAGCTCGGGGGATTCAATCTTGCAACCTTACAGTTAACTAGTCCAATGCAATAACGACCTGTCTCTCTCTCGTTGCACTCCACAAGGAGACTGACTGTTACGCTAATGCAGTAAGCCAAGGTAAGTTGCTAGCTAGCATTAAACTGTCTTATAAAAAACAATCAATCATAATCACTAGTTAACTACACATGGTTGATGATATTACTAGATATTGTCTAGCGTGTCCTGCGTTGCATATAATCTGACTGAGTATACAAGTATCTAAGTATCTGACTGAGCGGTGGTAGGCAGAAGCAGGCGCGTAAACATTCATTCAAACAGCACTTTCTTGCGTTTTGCCAGTAGCTCTTCGTTGTGCGTCAAGCATTGCGCTGTTTATGACTTCAAGCCTATCAACTCCCGAGATGAGGCTGGTGTAACCGAAGTGAAATGGCTGGCTAGTTAGCGCGTGCTAATAGCGTTTCAAACATCACTCACTCTGAGCCTTCTAGTAGTTGTTCCCCTTGCTCTGCATGGGTAACACTGGTTCGATGGTGGCTGTTGTCATTGTGTTGCTGGTTTGAGCCCAGGGAGGAGCGAGGAGAGGGACGGAAACACTGGTAATACTTGTCACGCCTTGGTCTTAGTATTTTGTGTTTTAGTTTATTAGTTAGTCAGACCAGGGTGTGACATGGGTTTATTATGTATTGTAGTTTCATATTGGGGTTTGTAGTGTTTGGGATTGTAGCTGATTAGGGGTGTGTGTTAATAGGTTGGCTGCCTGAGGCGGTTCTCAATCAGAGTCAGGTGATTCTCGTTGTCGCTGATTGGGAACCGTATTTAGGTAGCCTGGTTTTCGCTTTGTATTTCTTGGGTGAGTGTTCCTGTCTCTGTGTAGTGTGCACCAGTCAGGCTGTAATAGGTTTCACGTTCCGTTTGTTGTTTTTGTATTTATTAAGTTATTTCATGTATAGTTCGTTTGTTTGTCTTCACTATTAAACATGAGTAACTTACACGCTGCATTTCGGTCCGACTCTCTTTCAACAAAAGAAGAACGCCGTTACAATACTAATACTGTTACACTGGCAATACTAATACTGTTACACTGGCAATACTAATACTGTTACACTGGCAACTAATACTGTTACACTGGCAATACTAATACTGTTACACTGGCAACTAATACTGTTACACTGACAATACTAATACTGTTACACTGGCAACTAATACTGTTACACTGGCAATACTAATACTGTTACACTGGTAATACTAATACTGTTACACTGGCAATACTAATACTGTTACACTGGCAATACTAATACTGTTACACTGGCAACTAATACTGTTACACTGGCAATACTAATACTGTTACACTGGCAACTAATACTGTTACACTGGCAATACTAATACTGTTACACTGGCAATACTAATACTGTTACACTGGCAACTAATACTGTTACACTGGAATACTAATACTGTTACACTGGCAACTAATACTGTTACACTGGTAATACTAATACTGTTACACTGGCAATACTAATACTGTTACACTGGCAATACTAATACTGTTACACTGGCAATACTAATACTGTTACACTGGCAACTAATACTGTTACACTGGCAACTAATACTGTTACACTGGCAACTAATACTGTTACACTGGCAACTAATACTGTTACACTGGCAATACTAATACTGTTACACTGGCAATACTAATACTGTTACACTGGCAATACTAATACTGTTACACTGGCAACTAATACTGTTACACTGGCAATACTAATACTGTTACACTGGTAATACTAATACTGTTACACTGGCAATACTAATACTGTTACACTGGTAATACTAATACTGTCACACTGGCAACTAATACTGTTACACAGGCAACTAATACTGTTACACTGGCAACTAATACTGTTACACTGGCAATACTAATACTGTTACACTGGCAACTAATACTGTTACACTGGCAATACTAATACTGTTACACTGGTAATACTAATACTGTTACACTGGCAATACTAATACTGTTACACTGGCAATACTAATACTGTTACACTGGCAACTAATACTGTTACACTGGCAATACTAATACTGTTACACTGGCAACTAATACTGTTACACTGGCAACTAATACTGTTACACAGGCAATACTAATACTGTTACACTGGCAATACTAATACTGTTACACTGGCAACTAATACTGTTACACTGGCAACTAATACTGTTACACTGGCAACTAATACTGTTACACTGGCAATACTAATACTGTTACACTGGCAATACTAATACTGTTACACTGGCAACTAATACTGTTACACTGGCAATGCTAATACTGTTACACTGGCAACTAATACTGTTACACTGGCAATACTAATACTGTTACACTGGCAATACTAATACTGTTACACTGGCAACTAATACTGTTACACTGGCAACTAATACTGTTACACTGGCAACTAATACTGTTACACTGGCAACTAATACTGTTACACTGGCAATACTAATACTGTTACACTGGCAAAGTAATACTGTTACACTGGCAATACTAATACTGTTACACTGGCAACTAATACTGTTACACTGGCAATACTAATACTGTTACACTGGCAACTAATACTGTTACACTGGCAATACTAATACTGTTACACTGGCAATACTAATACTGTTACACTGGCAATACTAATACTGTTACACTGGCAATACTAATACTGTTACACTGGCAATACTAATACTGTTACACTGGCAACTAATACTGTTACACTGGCAATACTAATACTGTTACACTGGCAATACTAATACTGTTACACTGGCAATACTAATACTGTCACACTGGTAATACTAATACTGTTACACTGGCAATACTAATACTGTTACACTGGTAATACTAATACTGTTACACTGGCAACTAATACTGTTACACTGGCAACTAATACTGTTACACTGGCAATACTAATACTGTTACACTGGTAATACTAATACTGTTACACTGGCAATACTAATACTGTTACACTGGCAACTAATACTGTTACACTGGCAATACTAATACTGTTACACTGGCAATACTAATACTGTTACACTGGCAACTAATACTGTTACACTGGCAATACTAATACTGTTACACTGGCAATACTAATACTGTTACACTGGCAATACTAATACTGTTACACTGGCAATACTAATACTGTTACACTGGCAATACTAATACTGTTACACTGGCAATACTAATACTGTTACACTGGCAATACTAATACTGTTACACTGGCAATACTAATACTGTTACACTGGCAATACTAATACTGTTACACTGGCAACTAATACTGTTACACTGGCAATACTAATACTGTTACACTGGCAATACTAATACTGTTACACTGGCAATACTAATACTGTTACACTGGCAACTAATACTGTTACACTGGCAATACTAATACTGTTACACTGGCAATACTAATACTGTTACACTGGCAACTAATACTGTTACACTGGAATACTAATACTGTTACACTGGCAACTAATACTGTTACACTGGTAATACTAATACTGTTACACTGGCAATACTAATACTGTTACACTGGCAATACTAATACTGTTACACTGGCAATACTAATACTGTTACACTGGCAACTAATACTGTTACACTGGCAACTAATACTGTTACACTGGCAACTGATACTGTTACACTGGCAATACTAATACTGTTACACTGGCAATACTAATACTGTTACACTGGCAATACTAATACTGTTACACTGGCAACTAATACTGTTACACTGGCAACTAATACTGTTACACTGGCAATACTAATACTGTTACACTGGCAACTAATACTGTTACACTGGCAATACTAATACTGTTACACTGGCAACTAATACTGTTACACTGGCAACTAATACTGTTACACTGGCAATACTAATACTGTTACACTGGCAACTAATACTGTTACACTGGCAATACTAATACTGTTACACTGGCAATACTAATACTGTTACACTGGCAACTAATACTGTTACACTGGCAATACTAATACTGTTACACTGGCAATACTAATACTGTTACACTGGCAATACTAATACTGTTACACTGGCAATACTAATACTGTTACACTGGCAACTAATACTGTTACACTGGTAACTAATACTGTTACACTGGCAACTAATATTGTTACACTGGCAATACTAATACTGTTACACTGGCAATACTAATACTGTTACACTGGCAATACTAATACTGTTACACTGGTAATACTAATACTGTTACACTGGCAATACTAATACTGTTACACTGGTAATACTAATACTATTACACTGGCAATACTAATACTGTCACACTGGTAACTAATACTGTTACACTGGCAACTAATACTGTTACACTGGCAATACTAATACTGTTACACTGGCAACTAATACTGTTACACTGGCAATACTAATACTGTTACACTGGCAATACTAATACTGTTACACTGGCAACTAATACTGTTACACTGGCAATACTAATACTGTTACACTGGCAATACTAATACTGTTACACTGGCAACTAATACTGTTACACTGGCAATACTAATACTGTTACACTGGCAATACTAATACTGTTACACTGGCAACTAATACTGTTACACTGGCAATACTAATACTGTTACACTGGCAATACTAATACTGTTACACTGGCAATACTAATACTGTTACACTGGCAACTAATACTGTTACACTGGCAACTAATACTGTTACACTGGTAACTAATACTGTTACACTGGCAACTAATACTGTTACACTGGCAATACTAATACTGTTACACTGGCAACTAATACTGTTACACTGGTAACTAATACTGTTACACTGGCAACTAATATTGTTACACTGGCAATACTAATACTGTTACACTGGCAATACCAATACTGTTACACTGGCAACTAATACTGTTACACTGGCAATACTAATACTGTTACACTGGCAATACTAATACTGTTACACTGGCAATACTAATACTGTTACACTGGCAATACTAATACTGTTACACTGGCAATACTAATACTGTTACACTGGCAATACTAATAATGTTACACTGGCAATACTAATACTGTTACACTGGCAACTAATACTGTTACACTGGCAATACTAATACTGTTACACTGGCAATACTAATACTGTTACACTGGCAACTAATACCGTTACACTGGCAACTAATACTGTTACACTGGCAATACTAATACTGTTACACTGGCAATACTAATACTGTTACACTGGCAACTAATACTGTTACACTGGCAATACTAATACTGTTACACTGGCAACTAATACTGTTACACTGGCAATACTAATACTGTTACACTGGCAACTAATACTGTTACACTGGCAATACTAATACTGTTACACTGGCAATACTAATACTGTTACACTGGCAATACTAATACTGTTACACTGGCAATACTAATACTGTTACACTGGCAATACTAATACTGTTACACTGGCAACTAATACTGTTACACTGGCAATACTAATACTGTTACACTGGCAACTAATACTGTTACACTGGCAATACTAATACTGTTACACTGGCAATACTAATACTGTTACACTGGCAATACTAATACTGTTACACTGGCAACTAATACTGTTACACTGGCAATACTAATACTGTTACACTGGCAATACTAATACTGTTACACTGGCAATACTAATACTGTTACACTGGCAATACTAATACTGTCACACTGGCAACTAATACTGTTACACAGGCAATACTAATACTGTTACACTGGTAATACTAATACTGTTACACTGGCAACTAATACTGTTACACTGGCAACTAATACTGTTACACTGGCAATACTAATACTGTTACACTGGCAATACTAATACTGTCACACTGGTAATACTAATACTGTTACACTGGTAATACTAATACTGTTACACTGGCAATACTAATAATGTTACACTGGCAATACTAAAGTGCCTTTAAGAACATCTAATAGTCAAGGGTTAATGAAATACAAATGGTATAGAGGGAAATAGTCCTACAATTCCTATAATAACTACAACCTAAAACGTCTTACCTGGGAATATTGAAGACTCATGTTAAAAGGAACCACCAGCTTTCATATGTTCTCATGTCCTGAGCAAGGAACTTAAATGTTAGCTTTCTTACATGGCACATATTGCACTTTTACTTTCTTCTCCAACACTTTGTTTTTGCATTATTTAAACCAAATTGAACATATTTCATTATTTACTTGAGGCTAAATTGATTTTATTGATGTATCATATGAATTTAAAATAAGTGTTAATTCAGTATTGTTGTAATTGTCATTATTACAAATACGTTTAAAAAAATGGGCCGATGAATCGGTATCTGCTTTTTTGGTCCTCCAATAATCGGTATCGGTATCAGCGTTGAAAAATCATAATCGGTCGACCTCTAGTGTGTAATATAGATTGTAGTGTGTGTGTGATATAGATTGCAGTGTGTATGTAATATAGAATGCAGTGTATGTAATATAGATTGCAGTGTGTGTGTAATATAGATTGTAGTGTGTGTGTAATATAGATTGTAGTGTATGTAATATAGATTGCAGTGTGTGTGTGTAATATAGATTGTAGTGTGTGTGTAATATAGATTGTAGTGTATGTAATATAGATTGCAGTGTGTGTGTAATATAGATTGCAGTTTGTGTATGTAATATAGATTGCAGTGTGTATGTAGTATAGATTGCTTTGAGACAGAGAGTGAAAGCAGAGAGAAAGGGACAGAGAGAGAGAGTGGAAGACAGAGAGAGTGGAAGCCAGAGAGTGGATGACAGAGAGTGGAAGACAGAGAGTGGAAGCCAGAGAGTGGAAGAGAGAGAGTGGAAGCCAGAGAGTGGATGACAGAGAGAGTGGAAGACAGAGAGAGTGGAAGACAGAGAGAGTGGAAGACAGAGAGAGTGGAAGACAGAGAGAGTGGAAGACAGAGAGAGTGGAAGACAGAGAGAGTGGAAGACAGAGAGAGTGGAAGACAGAGAGAGTGGATGACAGAGAGTGGATGACAGAGAGAAAGGGACAGAGAGAGAGAGTGGAAGACAGAGAGTGGAAGCAGAGAGAGTGGAAGCAGAGAGAGTGGAAGACAGAGAGTGGAAGACAGAGAGTGGAAGACAGAGAGTGGAAGACAGAGAGTGGAAGACAGAGAGTGGAAGACAGAGAGTGGAAGACAGAGAGTGGAAGACAGAGAGTGGAAGACAGAGAGTGGAAGACAGAGAGTGGAAGACAGAGAGTGGAAGACAGAGAGTGGAAGACAGAGAGTGGAAGAGAGAGAGTGGAAGAGAGAGAGTGGAAGAGAGAGAGTGGAAGAGAGAGAGTGGAAGAGAGAGTGGAAGAGAGAGAGTGGAAGAGAGAGAGTGGAAGAGAGAGAGTGGAAGAGAGAGAGTGGATGACAGAGAGAGTGGATGACAGAGAGAGTGGATGACAGAGAGTGGAAGACAGAGAGAGTGGAAGACAGAGAGTGGATGACAGAGAGAGTGGTTAGACAGAGATAGGATGACAGAGAAAGTGGAAGAGAGAGAGTGGAAGAGAGAGAGTGGATGACAGAGAAAGTGGAAGACAGAGAGAGTGGAAGACAGAGAGAGTGGAAGACAGAGAGAAAGGGACAGAGAGAGAGAGTGGAAGACAGAGAGTGGAAGCAGAGAGAGAGAGAGAGAGTGGAAGAGAGAGAGTGGAAGACAGAGAGTGGATGACAGAGAGTGGATGACAGAGAGAGTGGAAGACAGAGAGTGGAAGACAGAGAGTGGAAGACAGAGAGTGGAAGACAGAGAGTGGATGACAGAGAGTGGAACAGAGAGAGTGGATGACAGAGAGTGGATGACAGAGAGTGGAAGACAGAGAGTGGAAGACAGAGAGTGGAAGACAGAGAGTGGAAGACAGAGAGTGGAAGACAGAGAGTGGAAGACAGAGAGTGGAAGACAGAGAGTGGAAGACAGAGAGTGGAAGACAGAGAGTGGAAGACAGAGAGTGGAAGACAGAGAGTGGAAGACAGAGAGTGGAAGACAGAGAGTGGAAGACAGAGAGTGGAAGACAGAGAGTGGAAGACAGAGAGCGGAAGACAGAGAGCGGAAGACAGAGAGCGGAAGAGAGAGAGCGGAAGAGAGAGAGCGGAAGAGAGAGAGCGGAAGAGAGAGAGCGGAAGAGAGAGAGCGGAAGAGAGAGAGCGGAAGAGAGAGAGTGGAAGAGAGAGAGTGGAAGACAGAGAGTGGATGACAGAGAGAGTGGATGACAGAGAGAGTGGATGACAGAGAGTGGAAGACAGAGAGAGTGGATGACAGAGAGTGGATGACAGAGAGAGTGGTTAGACAGAGAAAGTGGAAGAGAGAGAGTGGAAGAGAGAGAGTGGATGACAGAGAAAGTGGAAGACAGAGAGAGTGGAAGACAGAGAGAGTGGAAGACAGAGAGAAAGGGACAGAGAGAGAGAGTGGAAGACAGAGAGTGGAAGCAGAGAGAGAGAGAGAGTGGAAGAGAGAGAGTGGAAGAGAGAGAGTGGAAGAGAGAGAGTGGAAGACAGAGAGTGGATGACAGAGAGTGGATGACAGAGAGTGGAAGACAGAGAGTGGAAGACAGAGAGTGGAAGACAGAGAGTGGAAGACAGAGAGTGGAAGACAGAGAGTGGATGACAGAGAGTGGAACAGAGAGAGTGGATGACAGAGAGTGGATGACAGAGAGTGGAAGACAGAGAGTGGAAGACAGAGAGTGGAAGACAGAGAGTGGAAGACAGAGAGTGGAAGACAGAGAGTGGAAGACAGAGAGTGGAAGACAGAGAGTGGAAGACAGAGAGTGGAAGACAGAGAGTGGAAGACAGAGAGTGGAAGACAGAGAGTGGAAGACAGAGAGTGGAAGACAGAGAGTGGAAGACAGAGAGTGGAAGACAGAGAGCGGATGACAGAGAGCGGATGACAGAGAGCGGATGACAGAGAGCGGATGACAGAGAGCGGATGACAGAGAGCGGATGACAGAGAGCGAATGACAGAGAAAGTGGAAGACAGAGAGTGGAAGACAGAGAGTGGAAGACAGAGAGTGGAAGACAGAGAGTGGATGACAGAGAGCGGATGACAGAGAGAGTGGAAGACAGAGAGAGTGGAAGACAGAGAGAGTGGAAGACAGAGAGAGTGGATGACAAAGAGTGGATGACAGAGAGTGGATGACAGAGAGTGGATGACAGAGAGTGGATGACAGAGAGTGGAAGACAGAGAGAGTGGAAGACAGAGAGAGTGGAAGACAGAGAGAGTGGAAGACAGAGAGAGTGGAAGACAGAGAGAGTGGATGACAGAGAGAGAGAAAGAGAGAAAACATGGTGTCCATTCTCTCCAAACCTCATTAACAGTCCCCTCCCACTCTCCCTGTTTTTGTCAGAGTTCAGATGTGGCAATAGGCTCATCTTTTCTAAGGAAATCAATTCGCCGCCCCCAAGGCATTGTGGTCTGTCTGGAGACCGAGGCCTTTATTGAGTCACTGGAAGAGGCATGGGGCGACACACACACACACACACACACACACACACACACACACACACACACACACACACACACACACACACACACACACACACACACACACACACACACACACACACACTAGGGGGCAGGAGGGGGTCGGGCTCAAAGGGGTAAAGCCAGCGTGCCAACCCAAGGGCACGGCCGTGGACAGACTGCCTAGAGATAATCCTAACATAAAAAACAGACTGGAAGAGAGGGAGGGAGGGAAGTAGAAAGGTAGGGAGGGAGAGATATGGAGAGGGAGGGAGGGAGGTAGAAAGGTAGGGAGGGAGAGATATGGAGAGGGAGGGAGGGAAGTAGAAAGGTAGGGAGGGAGAGATATGGAGAGGGAGGGAGGGAGGTAGAAAGGTAGGGAGGGAGAGATATGGAGAGGGAGGGAGGGGAGGTAGAATGGTAGGGAGGGAGAGATATGGAGAGGGAGGGAGGGAGGTAGAAAGGTAGGGAGGGAGAGATATGGAGAGGGAGGGAGGGAAGTAGAAAGGTAGGGAGGGAGAGATATGGAGAGGGAGGGAGGTAGGGAGGGAGGGAGGGAAGTAGAAAGGTAGGGAGGGAGAGATATGGAGAGGGAGGGAGGGAGGGAGGGAGGGAGGGAGGGAGGGAGGGAGGGAGGGAGGGAGGGAGGGAGGGGAGGGATATGGAGAGGGAGGGAGGGAGGGAGGGAGGGAGGGAGGGAGGGAGGGAGGGAGGGAGGGAAGTAGAAAGGTAGGGAGGGAGAGATATGGAGAGGGAGGGAGGTAGGGAGGGAGGGAGGGAAGTAGAAAGGTAGGGAGGGAGAGATATGGAGAGGGAGGGAGGTAGGGAGGGAGGGAGGGAAGTAGAAAGGTAGGGAGGGAGAGATATGGAGAGGGAGGGAGGTAGGGAGGGAGGGAGGGAAGTAGAAAGGTAGGGAGGGAGAGATATGGAGAGGAGGGAGGGAGGGAGGGAGGGAGGGAGGGAGGGAGGGGAGGGAGGGAGGGAGGGAGGGAGGGAGGGAGGGAGGGAGGGAGGAAGTAGAAAGGTAGGGAGGGAGAGATATGGAGAGGGAGGGAGGGGAGGGGAGGGAGGGAAGTAGAAAGGTAGGGAGGGAGAGATATGGAGAGGGAGGGAGGTAGGGAGGGAGGGAGGGAAGTAGAAAGGTAGGGAGGGAGAGATATGGAGAGGGAGGGAGGTAGGGAGGGAGGGAGGGAAGTAGAAAGGTAGGGAGGGAGAGATATGGAGAGGTAGGGAGGGAGGGAGGGAAGTAGAAAGGTAGGGAGGGAGAGATATGGAGAGGGAGGGAGGTAGGGAGGGAGGGAAGTAGAAAGGTAGGGAGGGAGAGATATGGAGAGGGAGGGAGGTAGGGAGGGAGGGAGGGAAGTAGAAAGGTAGGGAGGGAGAGATATGGAGAGGGAGGGAGGTAGGGAGGGAGGGAGGGAAGTAGAAAGGTAGGGAGGGAGAGATATGGAGAGAGAGGGAGGGAGGGATTGAGGGAGGGAGAGATGTGGAGAGGCAGATGAGGGAGGGAGGGGGGCAGAGGAGGAAAGGAGGGAGAGAGAGAGGGGGAGAGGCAGAGGAGGGAGGGAGGCAGAGGAGAGATGGAGGGAGGTAGAGAGAGAGGGAGAAGCAGAGGAGGGAGGAGAGAGAGGGGGAGGGAGAGGCAGAGGAGGGAGGGATGTGGAGAGGCAGCAAGATGGATGGAGACAGACAGACAGACAGACAGAGCCACGAAGAGAACTGTGAACTGTAGAATTGAACAGCGCGAGCCTGAAATCCACACTGAAACACTCCGATTCGCTACTGTTTCAGACAGTGAAGTAATATTCAGTTTGGATCTGATTCCAAACCAGAGCAGAAACATAGACTTGGCAGTCTTAGCAGACATGATAAGTACAGATGTATAATCTTAATTGGATCTCTCTTTTGTTGTTGATAATTTTACTGCATCGCAGGGAATGCAGATGAGCTTTGTGATTTACATAAATGTACTGGAAACCAACACACGGTCATATTAACAGCCTCACCTCCATCAAGCAACATTATGGACTAAACATTCAAATCCTGGTGCTGCAGGATTATTTAGCTGTGACAGTACAGGTCAAATGAAAGACCCTACATCTGTAGCAGTACAGTGTAGAGAATAGGCTTGGAGATGAGGGAACGCTTATTTTCATGACATCATAGCATGCGTTCCAAATGGCACCCTATTCCCTATTTAGTGCACTACTTTCGACCAGGGCCCATAGCACTGTAGTCAAAACTAGTGCACTATATAGGGAAGAGGATGCTATTTAGGAGACAGACGTACTTTACCCTCTGACTGGGAATACTTGTGAAATGAAAGATGATTTTGCTGGAAAAACATGATGTTTCAGTCTTTTCATTTTGATTTGCATAAAACAACGACCTGGAAGTTATTATGAAGTCTGCAGCAGAAGACATTTATCACAGAGCAGGACTTCAGAGGTTAACCTGCCCCTATATAGATACCACCAGTACACCCTTCATACTAGATTAGATAACTGACTGTAGCTACATCTTCTCTCTGTGTTAGTGTTGGAGATATGTCTCTCTGTGTTAGTATTGGGGATTTGTCTCTCTGTGTTAGTATTGGAGATTTGTCTCTCTGTGTTAGTATTGGAGATTTGTCTCTCTGTGTCAGTATTGGAGATTTGTCTCTCTGTGTCAGTATTGGAGATTTGTCTCTCTGTGTCAGTATTGGAGATTTGTCTCTCTGTGTCATAGTTGGAGATATGTCTTCTCTCTGTGTTAGTATTGGAGATATGTCTCTCTGTGTTAGTATTGGATATATGTCTTGTCTCAGTGTTAATATTGGAGATATGTCTTCTCTCAGTGTTAGTATTGGAGATATGTCTCTCTGTGTCAGTTTGGAGATATGTCTCTCTGTGTCAGTTTGGAGATATGTCTTCTCTCTGTGTTAGTATTGGATATATGTCTTCTCTCTGTGTTAGTGTTGGAGATATGTCGTCTCTCAGTGTTAGTATTGGATATATGTCTTCTCTCTGTGTTAGTATTGGAGCTATGTCTCTCTGTGTCTGTTTGGAGATATGTCTTCTCTCAGTGTTAGTATTGGAGATATGTCTCTCTGTGTTAGTATTGGAGCTATGTCTCTCTGTGTCAGTTTGGAGATATGTCTTCTCTCAGTGTTAGTATTGGAGCTATGTCTCTCTGTGTCAGTTTGGAGATATGTCTGTCAGAGTGTCATGATGGGTTGACCTTGCTCAAAGGCACAACGACAGGATATTATGGTACCTCGGGTCTGAAACCAGAAAACCCAGCACATCTCCCATTTTGTCTTGCTCTGCTCAGGATCTGAACTGACATCGTTCCTATGTATCCTGTAGTGATGTGTTGTGCCGTGTTTCCTCAGGCAGGGAAGCCCCCCATCCAGGACCTCTTCACCGACCTGTGTGATGGCCGTCGCCTGCTGGAGCTGCTGGAGGGACTGGCAGGTCACGAGCTGGTCAGTAATGTCATCATTATCCTCCTGGACTTACCATCCTCCTAACCCCCTTCACCTCCTCACCTCCTTATCCTCCTAGCCCCACGTATCTCCCTCACCTCCTCATCTCCTAACCTCCTTATCCTCCTAGCCCCATGTATCTCCCTCACCTCCTCATCACCTCACCTCCTTATCCTCCTAGCCCCATGTATCTCCCTCACCTCCTCATCACCTCACCTCCTTATCCTCCTAGCCCCATGTATCTCCCTCACCTCCTCATCTCCTCACCTCCTTATCCTCCTAGCCCCATGTATCTCCCTCACCTCCTCATCACCTCACCTCCTTATCCTCCTAGCCCCATGTATCTCCCTCACCTCCTCATCTCCTCACCTCCTTATCCTCCTAGCCCCATGTATCTCCCTCACCTCCTCATCACCTCACCTCCTTATCCTCCTAGCCCCATGTATCTCCCTCACCACCTCACCTCCTTATCCTCCTAGCCCCATGTATCTCCCTCACCACCTCACCTCCTTATCCTCCTAGCCCCATGTATCTCCCTCACCTCACCTCCTTATCCTCTTAGCCCCATGTATCTCCTAACCTCCTTATCCTCCTAGCCCCATGTATCTCCCTCACCTCCTCATCACCTCACCTCCTTATCCTCCTAGCCCCATGTATCTCCCTCACCTCCTCACCACCTCACCTCCTTATCCTCCTAGCCCCATGTATCTCCTCACCTCCTTATCCTCCTATCCCCATGTATCTCCCTCACCTCACCCCCTTATCCTCCTAACCCCATTCACCTCCTTATCCTCCTAGCCCCATGTATCTCCCTCACCTCACCCCCTTATCCTCCTAACCCCATTCACCTCCTTATCCTCCTAGCCCCATGTATCTCCTCACCTCCTTATCCTCCTAGCCCCATGTATCTCCCTCACCTCCTCACCACCTGACCTCCTTATCCTCCTAGCCCCATGTATCTCCTCACCTCCTTATCCTCCTAACCCCATTCACCTCCTTATCCTCCTATCCCCATGTATCTCCCTCACCTCCTCATCTCCTCACCTCCTTATCCTCCTAGCCCCATGTATCTCCCTCACCTCCTCATCTCCTCACCTCCTTATCCTCCTAGCCCCATGTATCTCCCTCACCTCACCCCCTTATCCTCCTTTCCCCATGTATCTCCCTCACCTCACCTCCTTATCCTCTTAGCCCCATGTATCTCCTCACCTCCTTATCCTCCTATCCCCATGTATCTTCCTCACCTCCTCCTCACCTCCTCATCTCCTCACCTCCTTATCCTCCTAGCCCCATGTATCTCCCTCAACTCCTCATCTCCTCACCTCCTTATCCTCCTAGCCCCATGTATCTCCCTCACCTCACCCCCTTATCCTCCTAACCCCATTCACCTCCTTATCCTCCTAGCCCCATGTATTTCCATCACCTCCTCATCTCCTCACCTCCTTATCCTCCTAGCCCCATGTATCTCCCTCAACTCCTCATCTCCTCACCTCCTTATCCTCCTAGCCCCATGTATCTCCCTCACCTCATCCCCCCTTATCCTCCTAACCCCATTCACCTCCTTATCCTCCTAGCCCCATGTATTTCCATCATCTCCTCATCTCCTCACCTCCTTATCCTCCTAGCCCCATGTATCTCCCTCACCTCCTCATCTCCCCACCTCCTCATCTCCTCACCTCCTTATCCTCCTAGCCCCATGTATCTCCATCTCCTCACCTCTTTATCCTCCTAACCTCACTTCTCTCCTCACATCCTCCTAACCTCACCTATCTCCTCACTTCCTTATCCCAACCTGTTGTCTTTCTCCTTGCATTTCTTCTCCTCCTCCTCTATCTTTGTCCTGAACTTTATACAATAGCTTTTATTGTAATATAAACCTCTTTCAGCAATGGCCCTGAGCAAGGTCTTTAATATCATGTTCAGTAAATAAAGCCTCAGTGTGTTCTGAAGGATCTCTTCTGTGTGTGTGTGTGTTCTGAAGGATCTCTTCTCTCTGTGTGTGTGTGTTCTGAAGGATCTCTTCTCTTCTGTGTGTGTGTGTTCTGAAGGATCTCTTCTCTCTGTGTGTGTGTTCTGCAGGTGAAGGAGAGAGGATTCACGCGCGTCCACTCATTAAACAATGTCAATAGAGCGTTGCAGATCCTACAGAAGAACAATGTACGTATTAGTGAACAGATCACACACTGAGGAGGAGGAGGAGAGAGGGACGAGGAAGAGAGGAGGAAGAGGAAGAGAGGAGGGGAAGGAAGAGAGGAGGAAGAGAAGGAAGAGAGGAGGAGGAGAAGGAAGAGAGAAGGGGGAGAAAGAGCGGAAGGGGAGGAAGAGAGGAGGAGGAGAAGGAAGAGAGGAGGGGAGGAAGAGAGGAGGGGGAGGAAGAGAGGAGAGAAAGAGAGGAAGAGAGGAGGAGGAGAAGGAAGAGAGAAGGGGGAGAAAGAGAGGATGTGGAGAAGGAAGAGAGGAAGAGGAGAAGGAAGAGAGGAAGGAGAGGAAGAGAGAAGGAGGAGAAGGAAGAGAGGAAGGGGAGGAAGAGAGGAATGGGGAGGAAGAGGAGGGGAGGAGAAGGAAGAGAGGAAGGGGGAAGGAAGAGAGGAAGAGAGGAGGAGGAGAAGGAAGAGAGAGAGGAAGGGGAGGGGAGGAGAGAGGAGGGGGAGGAAAGAGGAGGAGGAGGCGGAGAGGAAGGAGGAGGGAGAAGGAAAGAGGAAGGGGGAGGAAGAGAGGAGGGGGAGGAAGAGAGGAGGGGAGAGAAAGAGAGGAAGAGAAGGAAGAGAGAAGGGGGAGAAAGAGAGGAAGGGGAGGAAGAGAGGAGGGGGAGAAGGAAAAGAAGGGGAGGAAGGAGAAGGATGAGAGGAGGGGGGAAGAGAGGAGGTGGAGAAGGAAGAGAGGAAGGGGAGGAAGAGAGGAGGGGTAGGATGAGAGGAGGAGGGGGAAGAAGAGAGGAGGGTAGGATGAGAGGAGGAGGAGGAGGAAGAGAGGAGGGGGAGATATGAGGGGAGGAAGAGAAAAGGAGGAACCTGAGAGGATGAGGAGGAAGAGAGGAGGAGGAAGAGAGGAAGGGGAGGAAGAGAGGAGGAGGAGGAGGAAGAGAGGAGGGAGAAGAAGAGATGAGGGGAGATATGAGGGGGAGGAAGAGAAAAGGAGGAAGAGAGGAAGGGGAAGAAAAGAGGAGGGGGAGGAAGAGAGGAGGGAGAGAAAGAGAGGAAGAGTGGAGGAAGAGAAGGAAGAGAGAAGGGGGAGAAAGAGAGGAAGGGGAGGAAGAGAGGAGGGGGAGAAAGAGAGGAGGGGGAGAAGGAAGAGAGGAAGGGGAGAAGGAAGAGAGGAAGGGGAGAAGGAAGGGAGGAAGAGAGGAAGAGGAGGAAGAGAGGAGGGGGAGGAAGAGAGGAGGGAGAGGAAGAGAGGAAGAGAGGAGGAAGAGAAGGAAGAGAGAAGGGGGAGAAAGAGAGGAAGGGGAGGAAGAGAGGAGGGGGAGGATGAGAGGAGGGAGAGGAAGAGAGGAGGAAGAGAAGGAAGAGAGAAGGGGGAGAAAGAGAGGAAGGGGGGGAAGAGAGGAGGGGGAGAAGGAAGAGAGGAAGGGGAGGAAGAGAGGAGGGGGAGGAAGAGAGGAGGGAGAGGAAGAGAGGAGGAGAAGGATGAGAGGAAGGGGAGGAAGAGAGGAGGAGAAGGATGAGAGGAGGGGGGAAGAGAGGTGGTGGAGAAGGAAGAGAGGAAGGGGAGGAAGAGAGGAGGGGTAGGATGAGAGGAGGAGGGGAAGAAGAGAGGAGGGTAGGATGAGAGGAGGAGGAGGAAGAGAGGAGGGGGAGATATGAGGGGGAGGAAGAGAAAAGGAGGAACCTGAGAGGATGGGGAGGAAGAGAGGAGGAGGAAGAGAGGAAGGGGAGGAAGAGAGGAGGGGAGATATGAGGGGGAGGAAGAGAAAAGGAGGAAGAGAGGAAGGGGAGGAAGAGAGGAGGAGGAAGAGAGGAAGGGGAGATAGAGGAAGCGTGAGAAGATGAGAAGGAGAGGAGGAGAGTATCTCTTCTGTTATATTAGGGATATATGACTGCATGTCTATGTAAGCGTATGTAAGCAATAGTGTTCAGTATAGTGTGTAGATACAGTATGTTAACGCATGAGTTTACATCTGTCAAGTTCTGGAGGTGGTAGAGCTGAAAGCAAACAGTAGATTAGATTAATCTTGGCTCATGCTTTCTCTCTCTCTGTTTCTCTTTCTCACTCTCTCTCTCTCTCTGTCTCTCTCTTTCTCCCTCTGTTTCTTTCTCTCTCTCTGTTTCTCTCTCTCTCTCTGTCTCTCTCTCTCTCTTTCTCTCTGTTTCTCTTTCTCTCTCTCTCTCTCTGTCTCTCTCTCTGCCTCTCTCTGTTTCTCTTTCTCTCTCTCTCTGTTTCTCTCTCTCTGTTTCTCTCTCTGTCTCCTGTCTCTCTCTCTCGTTCTCTCGCTGTCTCTCTTTCTTTCTCTCTCTGTTTCTCTTTCTCTCTCTCTGTTTCTCTTTCTCTCTCTCTGTTTCTATTTCTCACTCTCTCTCTCTGTCTTTCTCTCTGTCTCTCTCTTTCTCTCTCTGTTTCTCTTTCTCTCTCTGTTTCTCTCTCTCTCTCCCTGTCTCTCTCTCATTCTCTCTCTGTTTCTCTTTCTCTCTCTCTGTCTCTCTGTCTCTTTCTCTGTCTCTCTCTCTCTCTCTGTCTCTCTCTGTTTCTCTCTCTCTCTCTGTTTCTCTCTCTCTCTCTGTTTCTCTCTCTCTCTGTTTCTCTCTCTCTGTTTCTCTTTCTCTCTCTCTGTTTCTCTTTCTCTCTGTCTCTCTCTCTGTCTCTCTCTCTTTCTCTCTCTGTTTCTCTTTCTCTCTCTCTGTTTCTCTTTCTCTCTCTTTCTCGGTTGCAAACTCGGGTATAACTCTTTGTCTGCCTCTATCTTTTTCTCTTTCTCTTTTGAATCCCGTCCTCTCTCCTTCTATCTCTCCCCCCTGTATCTCCCTCTATCTCTCCCCCTGTATATCCCTCTATCTCTCCCCCTGTATATCCCTCTATATCTCCCCTGTATATCCTTCTATCTCTCCCCCCTGTATATCCCTCTATCTCTCCCCCCTGTATCTCCCTCTATCTCCCCCTGTATATCCCTCTATCTCTCCCCCCTGTATCTCCCCCTGTATATCCCCCTATCTCTCTACTTGTATCTCCCTCTATCTCTCCCCCTGTATATCCCTCTATCTCTCCCCGTGTATATCCCTCTATCTCTCCCCTGTATATCCCTCTATCTCTCCCCTGTATATCCCTCTATCTCTCCCCGTGTATATCCCCCTATCTCTCCCCTGTATATCCCTCTATCTCCCCCCCCCCTGTATATCCCTCTATCTCTCCCCCTGTATCTCCCTCTATCTCCCCCCTGTATATCCCTCTATCTCTCTACTTGTATCTCTCTCTATCTCTCCCCCTGTATATCCCTCTATCTCCCCCTGTATATCCCTCTATCTCTCCATCCCTGTATATCTCCCTCCCCATATATCTCTCTCCCCGTATATCTCCTTCTATCTCTCCCTCCCTGTATCTTCTCTGCAGGTTGAACTGGTGAATATAGGAGGAGCCGACATTGTTGATGGGAATCATAAACTGATTCTTGGACTCATTTGGAGCATAATTCTCCACTGGCAGGTCAGTTAGTCATCCTGTGTGTTGACCAGTAGGTGTATTACAGATCAGCCCATCCTCCCTCGTCCTCATCTCCCCTCTCTCTCCCCCTCTCCTCATCACCCCTCTCTCTCCCCCTCTCCTCATCACCCCTCTCTCCCCCCCTCACCCCTCATCACCCCTGTATCTCCCCCTCACCCCTCTCCTCATCACCCCTCTCTTTCCCCCTCTCCTCATCACCCCTCTCTCCCCCCCTCACCTCTGTATCTCCCCCTCACCCCTCTCCTCATCCCCCTCTCTCTCCCCATCACCCCTCTCTCTCTCCTCATCTCCCTCTCTCTCCCCCTCTCCTCATCACCCCTCTCTCTCCCCCCCTCACCCCTCTCCTCATCACCCTCTCTCTCCCCTCACCCCTCTCCTCATCCCCCTCTCTCTCCCCCTCTCCTCATCTCCCCTCTCTCTCCCCCTCACCCCTCTCCTCATCACCCCTCTCCCCCTCACCCCTCTCCTCATCTCCCCTCTCTCTCCCCCTCCTCATCGCCTAATCTCTCTCCCCATCTCCCCCTCACCACCCCTCTCCCCCTCACCCCTCTCCTCATCTCCCCTCTCTCTCCCCCTCTCCTCATCGCCCCTCTCTCTCCCCCTCACCCCTCACCACCCCTCTCTCTCCCCCTCACCCCTCTCCTCATCTCCCCTCTCTCTCCCCCTCTCCTCATCACCCTCTCTCTCCCTATCACCCCTCATCACCCCTATCTCCCTCCCCTCACCCCCTCTCCTCATCTCCCCTCTCTCTCCCCCTCTCCTCATCACCCCTCTCTCTCCCTATCACCCCTCATCACCCCTCTCTCCCTCCCCCTCACCCCTCTCCTCATCTCCCCTCTCTCTCCCCCTCTCCTCATCTCCCCTCTCTCTCCCCCTCACCCCTCTCCTCATCTCCCCTCTCTCTCCCCCTCACCCCTCTCCTCATCACCCCTCTCCCCCTCACCCCCTCTCCTCATCTCCCTCTCTCTCCCCCTCTCCTCATCTCCCCTCTCTCTCCCTATCACCCCTCATCACCCCTCTCTCCCCCTCACCCCTCTCCTCATCTCCACTCTCTCTCCCCCTCTCCTCATCTCCCCTCTCTCTCCCCCTCACCCCTCTCCTCATCACCCCTCTCCCCCTCACCCCCTCTCCTCATCACCCCTCTCTCTCCCTCCCCTCTCCCTCATCCCCCTCTCTCCCCCCCTCTCCTCACCACCCTCTCTCTCCCCCTCACCCCTCTCCTCATCTCCCCTCTCTCTCCCCCTCTCCCCCTCACCCCTCTCCTCATCTCCCCTCTCTCTCCCCCTCTCCTCATCACCCCTCTCTCTCCCTATCACCCCTCATCACCCCCTCTCCCTCCCCCTCTCCTCATCTCCTCTCTCTCCCTATCACCCCTCATCACCCCTCTCTCTCTCCCCCTCTCCTCATCACCCCTCTCTCTCCCTATCACCCCTCATCACCCCTCTCTCCCTCCCCCTCACTCCAGCAACACTCAGTCATAATGACTTAATGAATCCACAGGAACATTTACATAGAATTAATGATGCGCTTAATGAGGAAATCTCCATTGGATTTGAATATTTGACGTCTTAAACATACAGACAGTCGGTGTGTGAAGAGCGAAGAGGCCCAGTCAATTAGACAGTCAGAGACATTAGTGGGGAGTCTCAGCGTTGGGCTTCGTCATGGAATGAATTAGTGTGGAAATGCAATGCAGTGACCTACTCCCAAATGAGGGACGCTCGGTCTGTACCCAGAAGGCCGAGCAGCGAGCGCTGGGTTAGGCTACACTGTTGGAGACGAATCACTGACTAATGAACTTGCCTGGAAGTATGGGGATTGGTGAGGAGTCTCTGTGTGTGGGTATGGTGTGTGTATGGTGTGTGTATGGTGTGTGTATGGTGTGGGTATGGTGTGTGTATGGTGTGGGTATGGTGTGTGTATGGTGTGGGTATGGTGTGTGTATGGTGTGGGTATGGTGTGTGTGTGTGTGGGGGTATGGTGTGTGTATGGTGTGGGTATGGTGTTTGTGTGTGTGGGTATGGTGTGGGTATGGTGTGTGTATGGTGTGGGTATGGTGTCTGTATGGTGTGGGTATGGTGTGGGTATGGTGTTTGTGTGTGTGGGTATGGTGTGTGTATGGTGTGGGTATGGTGTGTGTGTGAGTGGGTATGGTGTGTGTATGGTGTGGGTATGGTGTGTGTGTGTGTGGGTATGGTGTGTGTATGGTGTGGGTATGGTGTGTGTATGGTGTGGGTATGGTGTGTGTGTGTGGGTATGGTGTGGGTATGGTGTGTGTGTGTGGGTATGGTGTGGGTATGGTGTGTGTGTGTGTGGGTATGGTGTGGGTATGCTGTGTGTATGGTGAGGGTATGGTGTGTGTGTGTGTGGGTATGGTGTGGGTATGGTGTGTGTGTGTGTGGGTATGGTGTGTGTATGGTGTGGGTATGGTGTGTGTGTGGGTATGGGTGTGTGTGTGGGTATGGTGTGTGGGTATGGTGTGTGTATGGTGTGGGTATGGTGTGTGTGTGTGTGTGGGTATGGTGTGTGTGTGGGTATGGTGTGTGTATGGTGTGGGTATGGTGTGTGTGTGTGTGGGTATGGTGTGGGTATGGTGTGTGTGTGTGTGGGTATGGCGTGGGTATGGTGTGTGTGTGTGTGGGTATGGCGTGTGTATGGTGTGTGTGTGTGTGGGTATGGCGTGTGTATGGTGTATGTGTGTGGGTATGTCGTGTGTATGGTGTGTGTGTGTGGGGGTATGGCGTGTGGTAAGTGTGGGTACCCACTGGGTTGTCCGTGCATGTCACATTCGTCATAACGAGGAGACCTAGGCACAGTGTGATATGAATACATTCTTTATTTACCTGAAGAACACTAAACAAACTAACGTGCCGCTATAAGAGACGAGTGCTGACAGGCAACTACACATAGACAATAACCCACCAAACCAAAATGGAAAATGGCAACCTAAATAGGATCCCCAATCAGAGACAACGATAAACAGCTGTCTGATTGGGAACCAATTCAGGCCACCATAGACCTACATATACCTAGACATACCAAAACCCCATAGATATACAAAAAAAAAACAGACAAGACAAAAACACACATACCACCCTCGTCACACCCTGACCTAACCAAAATAATAAAGAAAACACAGATAACTAAGGGCAGGGTGTGACAGTCCCTTTGGTGGGAATTCACTTCATTTGCACATGACTATGGGACTTTTAATGGACCTCTCTCTGACGCAGACAATGTGTGTGTGTGTGTGTGTGTGTGTGTGTGTGTGTGTGTGTGTGTGTGTGTGTGTGTGTGTGTGTGTGTGTGTGTGTGTGTGTGTGTGTGTGTGTGTGTGTGTGTGAGAGAGAGAGAGAATCGGGGTGTGTGTGTCACAATCAGTTTACCTCCCTCCTGGCCTAAATCTGCCAGTCAGTTGAATGGGGTTATTTTAAAGGCTGTGATTGGCCAGACTAATATTTATTGGGTGTGATTGGCTAAGATAATATTTTATTGGCTCCGATTGGCCAGGCTAAGTATTCTCTGGTCGGATAATGTTTTTATAGTCAGACACTGGAGAAACGCATAGGGATCGTGTGTGTGTGTGTGTTAGAGAGAGGAAGGAAGGAAGGAAGGAAGAGTATATCCATGTGTGTATACCCAGCAAACCAAAATTGTTTCTGTGAAGGTTCCCAGAAACATTTGTTCGGTCGCGGCAAACGTTCTTATAATACAATGACTATCCAGTCGTGGAGATGATTATGTATAAAACATTTGCCTGATGTTGAAAGAATGTTCCTAGAACACCTTTAATCTGTTCTTTACACGTTCCCAGAATGGTTCATCAGGTTGTGGGAACAGTCTAGTTGAGAACATTGTGGGAACATCACAAAAGATATGTTCCCATAACACAAAAAGTGTCCAGTCGTTTCCTTTAGGGTGCAAAAAATATTCACCTGGTATTACAAGAACGTTCCCAGAACACATTTTGTCTGTTCTTTAAAGGTTCCCGGAATGTTTCATTAGATTGTGGGTCATTGTGTGCACATAAGAGATATGTTCCCAAAACAAACAAAAAGAACTGTCCAGTTGTGCTGACACTCATAGTGTTTTTATCAGACTGAACAAAACATTCCTTTGATGTTGCACGAATGTTGACAGAACAGCCTTTCCCAGAACATGTCATTAGGAGATATGTTCCCAAAACATAAAATATGCTCAGTTGTGACGACATTGACACAATGTTTAAGTTAGGTCGCACAGGCCAGTCCCTTAATGTTGTAAGAGTTACATAAGTCTGTTTTCATGACGTTCACAGCATATTTGTTTCAGGTTTGACATAATATTCCATTGCTGTTCACACAATATACATTTTAGCTTGTCTTTAAGGTCCTCAGAACGTTTCAAGAGCATTTAGAAAATGTTAGATTTAAGTTTGGCCGAATGTTAATGCAGATTGGAGTACATCTGAACAGCATTTAATCACATAAACACAACCATATTTTGTACACTTCATATATGTTAACAATCTGCACAATGTGAGTTTTGAACTTGCGAAGTTTGGTTCCCTAGCCAACATTTGGTTCCCTGGCCAACATTTGGTTCCCTAGCCAAAGTATGGTTCCCTAGCCAAAGTTTGGTTCCCTAGCCAAAGTATGGTTCCCTAGCCAAAGTATGGTTCCCTAGGCAAAGTTTGGTTCCCTAGCCAACGTTTGGTTCCCTAGCCAAAGTATGGTTCCCTAGCCAACGTATGGTTCCCTAGCCAAAGTTTGGTTCCCTAGCCAACGTTTGGTTCCCTAGCCAACGTTTGGTTCCCTAGCCAAAGTATGGTTCCCTAGCCAACGTATGGTTCCCTAGCCAACGTATGGTTCCCTAGCCAACGTTTGGTTCCCTAGTTCCCTAAACGTTTGGTTAGCCAACGTTTGGTTCCCTAACGTTTGGTTCCTAGCCCTACGTTTGGTTCCTAGCCAACGTTTGGTTCCTAGCCAACGTTTGGTTCCCTAGCCAAGTTTGGGTCCCTAGCCAACGTTTGGTTCCCTAGCCAACGTTTGGTTCCCTAGCCAACGTTTGGTTTGCTTCCCTAATAACGTATGAACCCTCTTTGCCACCAGGGGACAGCTGTGGCCTTGTGTTTTTTATTCAGTCACATATGGTCAATCAGGTTCTGTGTCCTTATTGACCGTATTGGACTGAAGAAACCCCACATGGTCACAGCTGTCCCCTGGTGGAGCGGAGGGTTAATTATCTGGCTGAAGTTCTTAAGATTGGAGGTTTAATTCCACATATTCTGTAACCATGTTTGATTAGAAAATATTTTGAAATTGAGGGTCATATACACTGTGTCATGACGTTGGCCTGTTGGGGGAGGTTTATGACCCCCATAAATACCTTTCCCCGTTTCTCTCTCTCTACTCTATAGAGTTGACTCGTGTAAAGCCTCGGTAACATAGAGAGTCTGGTAACATCGAATGGTGGGAAACGGAACCATATTTCGGTAATCCAACCAGTTGAAAATATGCGTTGGTACTTAATGAATGTGATGTCAGATCAGTTGTTGTCTGAAACATTACTACTAATGACAGGATGACATAAACTGTATCTTGGAAAGTTGACACATTCTAGTTATCAGATTGACATGGAATTGTTGTGCAATTTAAATGTTTAAATATGAAACTATTTGTGAAAAGATGAAATGTAATTTTAGCTTCTTAAATGAGAGAACGGTTTGTCATAGAGAAACTCTGCTCACTCAGAGGCCCAAGTGAACAGACACTGGTTGTAAACTATGAAACACGCCCTTCTTTCACCACTATATAAACCTGTTGACGGAAATTCAACTCTCTGTTCCGAGGATGTGAGGACGACGGTCCTACGTTGAAAGGGCTCAGATAATAACCTAACGAAATTAGCATCATGTTCAATGTGAAGGTGACGATCGACACGCCGAAAGGAGGATTTTCGACTGTACCAGCCAGAATATAGCACACACTTCAAATTATGGCAACTTGGTATGAACTTTGAACTCTTATTCACTCCAGAAGTGATACCTCCTAGCCGTTGAGTTAGCAGCGGGCTAGGAAAGGACGGACGACGTATACAGTTTACCACCAGAGACATTCTTAAGAGGACAAGAGATCCCTGCTGGGCAACCCGGCCTTCCATCTACCACCAACCTATTGAAGCGCAGCTCAGAGTAAATATTTATTGCATTTCCCTTCTCCAAATGGGCGGTTATTTAGAATGCATAAGATTCTGTATTTACGATAGCACAGCTTCTCCCTTTGTTACTCAGTCTTCCCGCTCTTTCACTCAAACCCAACCCCCTTTCTTTGTGTAACCAGCCGTCATATCTGTTCCGCTAGGGACGTTTTCCTTTATGACATCATTTGTAATCAAGGTATGATTCATTCTGTGTAGATGTAATTCGGTGTGATTTATTTAGGTATAAATAATTAAACCAAATGTTGTATTGCTGATTCAACTTGTTAGCCAGGGTTCGTGAAGATAACCAAGAATTTACAGCTTTCAGATGAGACTGAATAAAGTGATGATTAAATATTGACTGCTACTGATGTAAAATATTACTAGGTCTTTAAGTGTTTATTCGGAAGCTCTATAAACATTCTTTCGTGGTGCCCTGACTTTCTAGTTAATTACAATTACCTGATTAGCCTAATCAGGTAATATTAATTACAGAGAAAGGATTTTCTAGAATAGCATGTCATGTCACGTCATCCGGAATAGCCAAAGACACGACAACTGAGTATACAAAACATTAAGAACTCCTGCTCTTTCCACGACGTAGACTGACAAGGTGAATCCAGGTGAAGGCTCTGAATGTGTGGTTGAATCTGTGAATATGTATTGAAATTCACTGCTCCACTGACGGATCTTAATAATTGTATTTGTGGGTTTAAAACATATATATATATATATATATATATATTTTATTTATTTTTTATTTAACCTTTATTTAACTAGGTAGGTAAGTCAAGAACAAATCCTTATGTATAGTGATGGCCTACCAAAAGGCAAAAGGCCTCCTGTGGGGATGTGGGATTAAAAGAATATATATATATATGGTACCTCACAAATCATGACAAGAGAGACACCACAACACTACATAAAGAGAGACCTAAGATAACAACATAGCAAGGCAGCAACACACGACAACACAGCATGGTAGCAACACAACATAACAACAACATGGTAGCAACACAACATGGCAGCAGCACAACATGGTAGCAGCACAAAACATGATACAAACATTATTGGGCACAGACAACAGCACAAAGGGCAATAAGGTAGAGACAACAATGCAGTACATTACACAAAGCAGCCACAACTGTCATAAAGAGTATTCATGATTGAGTCTTTGAATGAAGAGACGGAGATGAAACTGTCCAGTTTGAGTGTTTGTTGCAGCCCGTTCAGTCGCTAGCTGCAGTGAACTGAAAAGAGCAGCGACCCAGGGAGATGAGAGAGGTCATGTGACTTGTTAAGCTCATTGTAACCCCTGAAATGATTTAGGCTTGCCATAACACAGGGTTGAATACAGGGGTTGAATACTTATTGACATTTCAGATTTTCATTTTTTATTAATTTGTAAAAATGTTAAATAACATTATTCCACTTTGATGTTATGGGGTATCGTGTGGAGGCCAGTGACCAAACATCTCAATTTAATCCATTTTAAATTCAGGCTGTAACACAATGTGGGAACAAGTCTGAAGACACTATCTCTTGTACCCAGACTGTTCCCACAACCTAATGAAAATGTTCTGGCAACGTTTAAAGAACTAAAAAAAGGCTGTTTTGTCAACATTCTTGTAACATCAAAGGAATGTTTTGCTCACCATGATACAAACATTATCTGAATGTCAGCACAACTGGACACTTTTTGCCTTGTGGAAAAATATATCTTGTCATGTTCCCACAATGTTACCACAACCTAATGAAACATTCTGGGAACCTTTAAAGAGCAGACAAAATGTGTTCTGGGAACATTCTAGTAACATCAGGTGAATGTTTTTTTTTGCAACCTAAATAAAACATTGTAGAATCATCCACACAATTGTACAGCTTTTTGTGTTTGGGAATATGTATTTTGTGATGTCCCCATAATGTTTCCACTAGACTGTTCACACAACCTAATGAAACATTCTGGGAACCTTTTAAAGAACAGATGAAATGTGTTCTGGTGTTTCTTTGCACGCTAAACCCTAAACCCTAAACGTACCAACATGTGGTGGCTGTTACAGATTAAATGCACAGCATTTTAGTGAATGTTAGGAGAACATTCCAACGATTTTTCACCTAAAAAAATATATTTAGATTTAATCAAAAAATTCTCTGAATGTTTTTGGGATGTTATCCTACTGTTAGATAAAACTCTAACTAGAACTTAAAGGGAATCTTAGCTAATGTTCTGGGAATGTTCCCGGTTGACTGGGTATGTGTCTGAGTTGGATATACAGCTGATGGTAAGATATGCTTCAGTAAAAAGTTACCAGACATACCAGTGGAAGCTATTGATGCACTTCTTCACTCTTTTCTCCTAGAGCTTTTTAGAAAGAGAAAGAGAGAAGAGGTAGAGTTGTGTCTGAGTTGGAATATTACATCTCTCTCTCTCTCTGTGTGTGTGTGTGTGTGTGTGTGTGTGTGTGTGTGTGTGTGTGTGTGTGTGTGTGTGTGTGTGTGTGTGTGTGTGTGCGTGCGTGCGTGCGTGTGCGTGTGTGTGGTGTCATGACGTTGACCTCTTTGGGTATAGCAACCCCATCCCCCTCTCCCCGCCTCCCCCTTGCCTCCTTCAACTAGGCTGCTGTGGTCAGAGGTCGTAAATTCCTGAGAAGACCCTGCCACATAGTACAGAGAGAGTACATTTTCATAGAGGACAAAGGAAATCCTTCCACCTCACAGAACTTGAGGTACGAACAAATTTCATGTTCCAGAGAAAGTATAAAAGATCGGTGAAGAATCCAGCTACGAACTGGTCCGTTTGTCACGACTTGGGGAAGTTCATGGGAGACGGTGTGGCCACATTACCATAACGCTGTTTATATAATAGCCCCAGATATAAGGTTTACATCTAATTGATGTATAAGATGAATGCGTGAGTATGATACTGTTTACACAATTTTACAATGTGATTTTGGGCTGTTTAATGAAGGAAAACTCAAAAGGGGATTGGAGGTAACTAAATCAGAGGACAGCTCCTGAGCACAGTTAGGGTCAGACATCCTGGGACAGCCCTTTTCTGCCATTCCGAATAAAACCCCCACTCGGGTTTTCGATCAGCAGACCGCGCTTACCTCAATTACGAGATGGCTAAAGGTTGCAGACCATGATTTTCTCCATTAGGAGGACAAATGTTGGAGACCATTGCTGAATCTTTTAACCATACCACGGGGTTAAACTCTTAGACTATCGATACCGACAGAATAAGAACAAGTCTTTGATATTGATAACTAGTCTGCAGCTAGGAATTCGGCATCATTGAACGTGAAGAACGACAACCGCCGAAACACCCATTCTATAACGAATGTCACTCTGAACAATACCCTCTAACCACAACCGAGAGAGAGAGAGGGAGAGACACAGACAATTCTACAAAAGAAATGAACTTTTCACCAGCGATCAAGACGACACACTGAGCGTAAATATATTGATTGATTTCAATTGTTCCTGAAAGAGTGAGCATCATGTGCAAAGGATAAGCATTTCAATTGTTATAATTATCACTCTGTAGTGACTTCTTGGTCGACCCCAGCTCCCATTTTGTCTAACAAGCTGCCATGCCGGTTTAGCCCACTAGGGCACATTCTCCTATCATTACATTTGCCTTGTTTGTTTGTTTGTTTATGCATTTCTGTGAATTATTTAGTTAGTAATAAATAAATGATTTAAGACAATTGATGTATGGATGACTCATAGTGAAGACTGGGTTCGTGCAGATAACCAACAGATAACCAACAATTTACGACGTTTGGAATGAGACTAACGTGAGGTAAAGTAAATAATTCATTAATTCGAAGACTAATTGATCAGATAAAATATATGAAAAGTTATTTTAGGAAATGATAACTTTGTAATCTGAATAGTTTTCTTTGGTGCCCCGACTTCCTAGTTAATTAGTTAGGTGATGAATTAGTTGATCGCATAGTAACTAATTACAGAGAATCTTTGATAAAAACTATACATCTTCAGTTAATGATAGTAAAGACACGACAGTGGATACGATAGGTGATGGTAAGTGTTAGGAATTTTATGAATAAATGACTAAACAATATCCCCATTTCAAATAGAACTGCAACTAAGTAAACTTATACTCTGTTTTATTATATCTGATGAACAATATGAATTCATAAGTGAGGGATTGTGGAGCCTGAAACAGGGGGTAATTAAATAAAATAAATACCATTCCAGCCAAGTTGGAGAGGATTGGAAGTGGTTTTTTTAAAGTAAGCAAAAAAGGTCATTAACCTATGGTTGAACCGACGCAACTTAGCTCTGGGATGTTTAGATAAGGCAGTGAGGGCTTTCCCAGGTGAACTGGAACTGTCAGCTAAGTGGTGATGGAAAATGGTGAGGGGTCAAGAGTTAATTCAGTTATATTGTGTGTCATGTGTGTGCGCTAGTAGGTCGGAATGAACTTTTAAACCTGCTTTGTCTTGGTCGAGAGGAGGAGATTCATTCTGGAACCAATGACGTGATATTTTGTATATAAAGTGTTGTTCGTGGTTACATGGCAGCGCGCTCCGAGAATAAATACTATTATCTATTTTTGACAAGACTGGACTCTGTCTATTTTAGGCAAATAAGAATCTTACAAATTCTCATAAAATATAATAAGTGAATTCAATGAATGAAAACATATTGGAATAATGAAATTATACCAACAGTAAGATATGCATCAGTAATACAGCTTTTCCAGACATACCAGTGGTGTACGTCTTCACACTGTTCCCCTGGGCAGAGATGTTCCAGAACTGTCACTCAACTAGCTAACTGTGTGTGTGTGTCTGAATTGGAATATTACATCTCTGTGTGTGGTTGTGTGTGTGTGTGGGTGTGTGTGTGTGTGTGTCTGAATTGGAATATTACATCTCTCTCTCTGTGGGTGTGTGTGTGTGTGTCTGAATTGGAATATTACATCTCTCTCGTGTGTGTGTGTGTGTGTGTGTGTGTGTGTGTGTGTGTGTGTGTGTGTGTGTGTGTGTGTGTGTGTGTGTGTCTGAATTGGAATATTACATCTCTCTCTCTGTGTGTGTGTGTGTGTGTGTGTGTGTGTGTCTGAATTGGAATATTACATATGTGTTTGTGTGTCTGTGAGTGTGTGAGTGAATCCAAACTCTTCCCAAAACGATTGCAGGACGTGTAGAGAAGTTGCTTTAACTTAACAGAAGGTTCCTGCCTCAGTGGTAATAGCTCCCAACACCTGTCATCAGGTACTTCAATAGATACATATTCAGCCTGTTCCAGGGGGAATGTTGTCGTGTGAGCGGCGGTGTTGAGGACATTAGTCTCCCTGTTTCCATATGTCTCCAGACCTCTGTCTGACATTTGGAGTATTTGCGTCCTTTGCAAATTTGTGTTTCTGTCTTGACTCCCCGCCCCCACTCTCTCTGTCTCTCTCTGTCTCTCTCTGTCTCTCTGTCTCTCTCTCTCTCTCTCTCTCTGTCTCTCTCTCTGTCTGTCTCTCTCTCTCTTTCTCTCTGTCTCTCTCTCTCTGTCTCTCTCTCTCTGTCTCTCTCTCTCTCTGTCTCTCTCTCTCTGTCTCTCTCTCTGTCTCTCTCTCTGTCTCTCTCTCTGTCTCTCTCTGTCTCTCTCTCTCTCTCTCTCTCTCTCTCTCTCTCTCTCTGTCTCTCTCTCGCTCTCTCAATTCATTTCAATTCAAGGGGTGTTATTGGCATGGGAATCATGTGTTAACATTGCCAAAGCAAGTGAGGTAGATAATATACAAAAGTGAAATAAATATTGAAAACTCTCTCTGTCTCTGTCTCTCTCTCTCTGTTTCTCTCTCTCTGTTTCTCTCTCTGTTTCTCTCTCTCTGTTTCTCTCTCTCTGTTTCTCTCTCTCTGTTTCTCTCTCTCTCCAGGTAAAGGATGTGATGAAGGATGTGATGGCAGGCCTACAGCAGACCAACAGTGAGAAGATTCTGCTTAGCTGGGTGCGCCAGTCCACCAAGGACTATCCCCACGTCAATGTGGTCAACTTCTCCTCCAGCTGGTCCGACGGCCTGGCCTTCAACGCACTCATCCACAGCCACAGGTAGGAGGATACTCCTCCATAACACTCATCAATAACTGGCCTTCAACGCACTCATCCACAGCCACAGGTATGAGGATACTCCTCCATAACACTCATCCATAACTGGCCTTCAACGCACTCATCCACAGCCACAGGTAGGAGGATACTCCTCCATAACACTCATCAATAACTGGCCTTCAACACACTCATCCACAGCCACAGGTAGGAGGATACTCCTCCATAACACTCATCAATAACTGGCCTTCAACGCACTCATCCACAGCCACAGGTAAGAGGATACTCCTCCATAACACTCATCCATAACTGGCCTTCAACGCACTCATCCACAGCCACAGGTAGGAGGATACTCCTCCATAACACTAATCCATAACTGGCCTTCAACGCACTCATCCACAGCCACAGGTAGGAGGATACTCCTCCATAACACTCATCCATAACCGGCCTTCAACGCACTCATCCACAGGTAGGAGGATACTCCTCCATAACACTCATCCATAACTGGCCTTCAACGCACTCATCCACAGGTAGGAGGATACTCCTCCATAACACTCATCAATAACTGGCCTTCAATACACTTATCCACATCCACAGGTGTCTATAACCCTCATCCATAACTGGCCTTCAATGCACTCATCCACAGCCACAGGTAGGAGGATACTCCTCCATAACACTCATCCATAACTGGCCTTCAACGCACTCATCCACAGCCACAGGTATCTATAACACTCACCCACAGCCACAGGTCAGACGTCAACCCGACAATCATCCATATATCTTATACCTAGACCTCATCCAAAGCCACAGGTCAGAGACACTCATCCACAGCCACAGGTCAGTGACACTCATCCTTAACACTCATCCACAGCCACAGGTCAGAGACACTCATCCACAGCTTGTGGGGAATCGTGAATTTGCTCAAGGTGTAGAAAATAAGATAAGTTGAACAACTGCATTATTTAAGGTTTAATAGACAGTAGACAGACATATTGGGAGACAGACACATTCCTCTGAGAGGTTGGGAACAAGCTGCCCCCTTCCACAGACAAGACATTCATTATATGCTCAACCTTATCTCTGCTCTCCAGCTACCTCCCGAGTGCCCGGGCCCTGGTCAAAACATACTGCCTCCAAGTGCCCGGGCCCTGGTCAAAACATACTGCCTCCAAGTGCCCGGGCCCTGGTCAAAACATACTGCCTCCAAGTGCCCGGGCCCTGGTCAAAACATACTGCCTCCCGAGTGCCCGGGCCCTGGTCAAAACATACTGCCTCCCGAGTGCCCGGGCCCTGGTCAAAACATACTGCCTCCCGAGTGCCCGGGCCCTGGTCAAAACATACTGCCTCCCAAGTGCCCGGGCCCTGGTCAAAACATACTGCCTCCAAGTGCCCGGGCCCTGGTCAAAACATACTGCCTCCCGAGTGCCCGGGCCCTGGTCAAAACATACTGCCTCCAAGTGCCCGGGCCCTGGTCAAAACATACTGCCTCCCGAGTGCCCGGGCCCTGGTCAAAACTTACTGCCTCCAAGTGCCCGGGCCCTGGTCAAAACATACTGCCTCCAAGTGCCCGGGCCCTGGTCAAAACATACTGCCTCCAAGTGCCCGGGCCCTGGTCAAAACATACTGCCTCCAAGTGCCCGGGCCCTGGTCAAAACATACTGCCTCCAAGTGCCTGGGCCCTGGTCAAAACATACTGCCTCCCGAGTGCCCGGGCCCTGGTCAAAACATACTGCCTCCAAGTGCCCGGGCCCTGGTCAAAACATACTGCCTCCCGAGTGCCTGGGCCCTGGTCAAAACTTACTGCCTCCAAGTGCCCGGGCCCTGGTCAAAACATACTGCCTCCAAGTGCCCGGGCCCTGGTCAAAACTTAAGCCAATTTGCAAGGCCAGAGTGACCTCACTTTAAAGAGCCTATAGCTAAATGAAAGCCTTCTGCCTTAGGAATGTCACTTAAGGCATTAATGCTGTCTAAGTGCTGTTTTATAGTGAGTCCTATCCTCAGAGAGGGTCAACCTCTGGTTTAATATGCACCTAGAATTTTGTGTTTTGATGAAATGAGAGTCTGGTCTCTCATTCATCATTCTAACAAGGCATAGCAGGTAGCGGGAGAACGGGGCTAAACTAGGCTACTTCATTTGAATAAATGATCTGGACAAGGCATAACGTTCAGAGGCAGTGACCCTGAGGTTGTGCAGAGTGGCACAAATCAACAATGCATCAATTGTTGATCATTAAACATCTCATGCATCATGTACTCGTAATCATCCTCGTTGTCGTTGGAATTGGAAACATTTCTCGGCAGTATTTCAGCTACACGTTTCTTCTCATACATTTTCACACCACCAATGTCCAATAAACACCAGGGAAGTCCGTTTTTCACACCACCAATGTCCAATAAACACCAGGGAAGTCCGTCTTTCACACCACCAATGTTCAATAAACACCAGGGAAGTCCGTTTTTCACACCACCAATGTCCTATAAACACCAGGGAAGTCCGTTTTTCACACCACCAATGTCCTATAAACACCAGGGAAGTCCGTTTTCACACCACCAATGTTCAATAAACACCAGGGAAGTCCGTTTTTCACACCACCAATGTTCAATAAACACCAGGGAAGTCCGTCTTTCACACCACCAATGTTCAATAAACACCAGGGAAGTCCGTTTTTCACACCACCAATGTTCAATAAACACCAGGGAAGTCCGTCTTTCACACCACCAATGTTCAATAAACACCAGGGAAGTCCGTTTTTCACACCACCAATGTTCAATAAACACCAGGGAAGTCCGTCTTTCACACCACCAATGTTCAATAAACACCAGGGAAGTCCGTTTTTCACACCACCAATGTTCAATAAACACCAGGGAAGTCCGTCTTTCACACCACCAATGTTCAATAAACACCAGGGAAGTCCGTTTTTCACACCACCAATGTTCTATAAACACCAGGGAAGTCCGTTTTTCACACCACCAATGTTCTATAAACAGCAGGGAAGTCCGTTTTTCACACCACCAATGTTCAATAAACACCAGGGAAGTCCGTTTTTCACACCACCAATGTCCTATAAACACCAGGGAAGTCCGTTTTCACACCACCAATGTTCTATAAACAGCAGGGAAGTCCGTTTTTCACACCACCAATGTCCTTTCCGTTTTCACACCACCAATGTCCTATAAACACCAGGGAAGTCCGTTTTTCACACGATAAAGCGGCAACACTCTCTGTCCTCGTACCTTCAGCAGTCTGACATCAGTATTATCAACAGATATGAACGTTGAGTCTACCATTTTAATTCACCATTTTGACCCTTCAACTTAGCACAAACAGACATTGCCAGGACATACAGGGAGAGAGAAATATACAGTACATATCCCGCTAACGTTAACATGAACCTGATTTATCTTACATTTCTAACCATTCGCTTTTCACAGTTGTAACAACGTGTGTGTAAGTGGCAGGGAAGTCAGGCGCAGGAGAATCCAACTCTGTATAAATGGAGTCCTTTAATACACTTAACAAAACTCCAAAACCAAAATAAAACATAAATAAAAGTGGGTACAAGATCCCGTTGCTCCCCAATACATAATACACGAACATACAAACACACAATCTGACCAGGACATGAGGGGAAACATAGGGTTCAATACACAACACGGGTACAAGATCCCGTTGCTCCCCAATACATAATACACCAACATACAAACACACAATCTGACCAGGACATGAGGGGAAACATAGGGTTCAATACACAGCATGTCATTGATGGGATTGGAACCAGGTGGGAAGGAAGACAAGACAAAACAAGACAAAAGACTAAATGAAAAATGGATCAGTGATGGCTAGAAGGCCGGTGACGTCGACCGACAAACACCGAACACCACCCAAACACCACCCAAACACCACCCGAACACCACCCAAACACCACCCAAACACCACCCAAACACCGCCCAAACACCACCCAAACACCAACCGAACAAGGAGAGGGACCGACTTCGATGGAAGTCGTGACAACAGTAGCCTAACAGTCCCCTGTTGGTCTTTGCCATGCACCGTCCTGACTGGTATACCAATAACAAGTCAGTATTGGCAATCCCAAATCAATTACGGCAGGTTGACCCCCCTCCCAACACTCCTTTTTCTGGCATCTCTTCATTTCCTTCTTCAGAGGGCTTTACAGTTTCTACTCACAGCGACACACATGTAACTCATGCCTGTCACAGTGGGTGGTCCTTGATGGTGTCCCGAAGTCAATATCTGGGGGATAGACTAATTTTCCCAACCAGACGAGTCTCTCACCTGACCATGCGTCACTGTCCATTTTGTCTCCTCCACTTTTGATCAGCAGACAAGATCTCTCCATGCTCGCTTCACGTGCTCGGTCTCAGGACTCATGCTGCACTCCTGAGAGAAAAGCAGTCAATAGCCTCCACGTACACAAGTTGCTGGCTCGGACTCAGGTCTCAGGTAGAAGTGGTGAGGGACAGGGCCGTAGTGAACGCCATTACTGAAACGAGGGCCAGAGAGGTAGAGGGTCAGGGAGGTAGAGGGCCAGAGAGGTACCAGGGAGGTAGAGGGACAGGGAGGTAGAGGGTCAGGGAGGTAGAGGGCCAGGGAGGTAGAGGGTCAGGGAGGTAGAGGGCCAGGGAGGTACAGGGTCAGGGAGGTAGAGGGCCAGGGAGGTAGAGGGCCAGGGAGGTACAGGGTCAGGGAGGTAGAGGGCCAGGGAGGTAGAGGGTCAGGGAGTACAGGGTCAGGGAGGTAGAGGGTCAGGGAGGTAGAGGGTCAGGGAGGTAGAGGGCCAGGGAGGTACCAGGGAGGTAGAGGGCCAGGGAGGTAGAGGGCCAGGGAGGTAGAGGGCCAGGGAGGTAGAGGGCCAGGGAGGTAGAGGGCCAGGGAGGTAGAGGGTCAGGGAGGTAGAGGGCCAGGGAGGTAGAGGGTCAGGGAGGTAGAGGGACAGGGTCAGAGGGAGGTAGAGGGCCAGGGAGGTAGAGGGTCAGGGAGGTAGAGGGCCAGGGAGGTAGCGAGCCAGGGAGGTAGAGGGCCAGGGAGGTAGAGGGCCAGGGAGGTAGAGTCACCAGGGAGGTAGAGGGTCAGGGAGGTAGAGGGCAAGGGAGGTAGGGGGTCAGGGAGGTACCAGGGAGTTAGAGGGTCAGGGAGGTAGAGGGTCAGGGAGGTACCAGGGAGTTAGAATGTCAGGAAGGTAGAGGGTCAGGGAGGTAGAGGGCCAGGGAGGTAGAGGGTCAGGGAGTTAGAGGGCCAGGGATTTAGAGGACCAGGGAGGTAGAGGGTCAGGGAGTTAGAGGGTCAGGGAGTTAGAGGGTCAGGGAGTTAGAGGGCCAGGGAGTTAGAGGGCCAGGGAGGTAGAGGGTCAGAGGGGTACCAGGGAGTTAGAGGATCAGGGAGGTAGAGGGTCAGGGAGGTAGAGGGCCAGGGGGTAGAGGGTCAGGGAGGTACCAGGGAGTTAGAGGGTCAGGGAGTTAGAGGGCCAGGGAGGTAGAGGGTCAGGGAGGTAGAGGGCCAGGGAGGTACAGGGCCAGGGAGTTAGAGGGCCAGGGAGGTAGAGGGCCAGGGAGATAGAGGGTCAGTGAGGTACCAGGGAGTTAGAGGGTCAGGGAGGTAGAGGGTCAGGGAGGTAGAGGGCCAGGGAGGTAGAGGGTCAGGGAGGTAGAGGGCCAGGGAGGTACCAGGGAGTTAGATGGTCAGGGAGTTAGAGGGCCTGGGAGGTAGAGTGTCAGGGAGGTAGAGGGTCGGGAGGTACAGGTTCAGGGAGTTAGAGGGTCGGGGAGGTACCAGGGATTTTGAGGGTTTGGGAGGTTCCAGGGAGGTAGATGGTCAGGTTGGTAGAGGGTCAGGGAGGTAGATGCAAGTAGATGGAGGTAGATGGTAGATGGAGGTAGATGGAAGTAGATGGAAGTACAGGGAGGTAGATGGAAGTAGATGGAGGTAGATGGAAGTAGATGGAGGTAGATGGAAGTAGATGGAGGTAGATGGTAGATGGAGGTACAGGGAAGTATATGGAAGTAGATGGAAGTAGATGGAGGTAGATGGTAGATGGAAGTAGATTGAGTTAGATGGTAGATGGAGGTAGATGGTAGATGGAGGTAGATGGAAGTAGATGTAGATGGAAGTAGATAGGGAGATAGATGGAGGTAGATTGAAGTAGATGGAGGTAGATGGTAGATGGAAGTAGATGGAGTTAGATGGTAGATGGAGGTACAGGGATGTAGATGGAGGTAGATGGTAGATGGAGGTATAGGGAGGTAGATGGAGGTAGATGGTAGATGGAGGTACAGGGAGGTAGATGGAGGTAGATGGAGGAATATGGAGGTGGATGGATAAAACCCTTAGAGAGAGAAACTAAATCAAAACAAAGCAGCAATAAACTCTGTCAGAAATATCTGCATTACTTGTTACATTCACCTTTCAACCTCTGGTCTTTCTAGTGAGGCTGATCCGCCTCAGCAGGAAGTCAGGACAGAGGTCAACACAGAGGTTAAAGGTTACAGGAAATAAAAGAAGGGGAAGAACGCTGCTTTGGTTCCTGTGGGTAGATGACCTGCTAGCTGATCCTCAGCTCTTTCCCTTTTTTCACCTTTACTTAGACTAAATATTTAAAAATGTTCAAAACAACCTCTGTTCCAGGTCACATTGTTTTTCAGTACAATTCCCATCAGAATTCATGACAGTAGACTTCAGAAACTGTTATTTACGTGTCCTTTAAGGTGCATCCTTTCTCACCCGTGAAGAACCAACTCAAACCCAATAACAAGTCCACACATAATACATCACCCGCTGTATCAACACCACTGACGCATAATACATCACCCGCTGTATCAACACATAATACATAATACATCACCACTGTATCAACACCACTAACACGACACATAATACATCACCCGCTGTATCAACACCACTCAACACCACGAATACATAATACATCACCCGCTGTATCAACACCACTAACACATAATACATCACCCGCTGTATCAACACCACTAACACATAATACATCACACCACTAATATCAACACCACTAACACATAATACATCACCCGCTGTATCAACACCACTAATACATAATACATCACCCACTGTATCAACACCACGAATACATAATACATCACCCGCTGTACTAACACCACTAACACATAATACATCACCCGCTGTACTAACACCACTAACACATAATACATCACCCGCTGTATCAACACCACTAATACACTAATACATCACCCACTGTATCAACACCACGAATACATAATACATCACCCTGTATCAACACTGTATCACCACCACTAATACATAATACATCACCCGCTGTACTAACACCACTAACATAATACATAATACATCACATCCGCTGTATCTAACACCACTAACACATAATACATCACCCGCTGTATCAACACCACTAATACATAATACATCACCCACTCAACACATATCAACACCACATAATACATCATACATAATACATCACCCGCTGTATCAACACCACTAATACATAATACATCACCCACTGTATCAACACCACTAACACATAATACATCACCCACTGTATCAACACCATGAATACATAATACATCACACATAATACATGCTGTATCAACACCACTAATACATAATAATCACCACTGTATCAACACATAATACATCACCCGCTGTACTAACACCACTAACACATAATACATCACCAGCTGTATCAACACCATAATACATAATACATCACATCACTGTATCATCACCCGCTGTATCAACACCACTGACACATACCCTGTATCAACACATAATACATCACCCGCCATACTAACATTACATACATCACCCGCTGTATCTAACACCACTAACACATAATACATCACCCGCTGTATAACACATAATACATCACCTTTGTATCAACACCACTAACACATAATACATCACCGCTGTATAATACATCACCCGCTGTATCAACACATAATACATCACCCGCTGTATCAACACCACTAACACATAATACATCACCCGCTGTATCAAACACCACTGACACATAATACATCACCCTGTATCAACACATAATACATCACCGCTGTATCAACACATAATACATCACCCGCTGTATCAACACCACTAACACATAATACATCACCAGCTGTATCAACACATAATACATCACCCGCTGTATCAACACCACTAATACATAATACATCACCCGCTGTATCAACACACATACTGTATCAACACATAATACATCCCGCTGTATCAACACCACTAACACATAATACATCACCCGCTGTATCAACACATAATAATACATCACACCACTGTATCAACACCACTAACACATAATACATCACCCGCTGTATCAACACATAATACATCACCCGCTGTATCAACACATAATACATCACCAGCTGTATCAACACCACTGACACATAATACGTATCACCATATCAACACCACTGTATCAACACATAATACATCACCCGCTGTATCAACACCACTAACACATAATACATCACCCGCTGTATCAACACATAATACATCACCCGCTGTATCAACACATAATACATCATCAACACATAATACATCACCCGCTGTATCAACACCACTGTATCAACACCACTAACACATAATACATCACCCGCTGTATCAACACATAATACATCACCCGCTGTATCAACACCACTAACACATAATACATCACCCGCTGTATCAACACCACACTGTATCAACAAACATAATACATCACCCGCTGTATCAAACATAATACATCCTGTATCAACACCATAATACATCACCACTGTATCAACACCACTGACACATAATACATCACCCACTGTATCAACACCACTAACACATAATACATCACCGCTGTATCAACACCACTAACACATAATACATCACCACTGACACATAATACATCACCCGCTGTACTAACACCACTGACACATAATACATCACCCGCTGTATCACATCACCACTATCAACACATAATACATCACCCGCTGTATCAACACATAATACATCACTGTATCAACACATAATACATGCTGTATCACACCACACCACATCAGTATCAACACATAATACATCACCCGCTGTGTCAACACCACTAGCACATTATACATCACCCGCTGTATCAACACCACTAATACATCATCCCGCTGTACTAACACCACCGCTGTATCAACACATAATACATCACCCGCTGTATCAACACCACTAACACATAATACATCACCCGCTGTATCAACACATAATACATCACCCACTGTATCAACACCACATAATACACACATAATACATCACCCGCTGTATCAACACCATACATAATACATCACCCGCTGTATCAACACATAATACATCACCACTCAACACATAATACATCACCCGCTGTATCAACACCACTAACACATAATACATCACCTGTATCAACACCACTAACACATAATACATCACCGCTGTATCTAACACATAATACATCACCCGCTGTATCAACACATAATACATCACCCGCTGTATCAACACCACTAACACATAATACATCACCCGCTGTATCAACACATAATACATCACCCGCTGTATCAACACCACTAACACATAATACATCACCGCTGTATCAACACATAATACATCAATCAACACATAATACATCACCCGCTGTATCAACACCACTAACACATAATACATCACCCGCTGTATCAACACCACTAACACATAATACATCACCCGCTGTATCAACACATAATACATCACCCGCTGTATCAACACCACTAACACATAATACATCTGTATCAATACATAATACATCACCCGCTGTATAACACCACTAACACATAATACATCACTCAACACATAATACATCACCCGCTGTATCAACACCACTAACACATAATACATCACACATAATACATCATCCCGCTGTATCAACACCACTAACACATAATACATCACCCGCTGTATCAATACATAATACATCACCCGCTGTATCAACACCACTAACACATAATACATCACCCGCTGTATCAATACATAATACATCACATAATACAACACCACTAACACATAATACATCACCACTCAACACATAATACATCACCTGCTGTATCAACACCACTAACACATAATACATCACCTGCTGTACTAACACATAATACATCACCCGCTGTATCAACACCACTAACACATAATACATCAGTATAGAGGGGTGGGTTGTGTGCGTATGCAGGTGTGTGTGTGTGTAAAACGTAGGGCAAAAACAAACTAATGTCCAGGCCTTACTTCATTGGGCCGTAAGTCTAGGTCCAAAACGCTTCTTAACAGCTTCTACACCCAAGAGATAAGACTCCTGAAGAGTTAATCAAATGGCCACCCAGACTATCTGCATTGTCGTCCCCTCCACCCTCTCTGTTGTGCTGCTGTTGCTCTCTGTTTATTATCTATGCACTGTCACGCTACCTACATGTACATATTACCTCAATTACCTCGACTAAGCGGTGCCCCTGCACATTGACTCTGTACCGGTACCTCCTGTTTATAGGCAAGAGCCTGTCAGTAAGCATTTCACTGTAAGGTCTACTACACCTGTTGTATTCGGCGCACGTGACAAATGACATTTGATTTGAATTGGGAGCTTCTCTTAACATCTGTTTTCTGGTTCCTTTATAGACCTGCAGAGTTTCACTAACTGCTCTCCCAAGGCAGCCAGCCTCAGGAAGCATTTCACAGGGAGAGATACAGAATCACTGTTAAACTCATCAGAATACTTGGTAGTGGACACACCATCCTTTCCTGATAGAGAGAATCAACATTTCATCAGTTTTCACTATGTTAAATCTTAATCAGTCGAGTCAGGTCAGAGACATTCATCCATAACACTCATCCACAGGTCGCAGGTCAGATGTTAGCCCTCAAATTCCGCAGTGGGTTTTCCTTATTTTATCTGGCTCGAGGCAAGATTGCAAATTAGTGTCTGACCTCAGAACAGGATTCAATAAGAAAAGCTCTAATCTGCTCAGACATCATCCAATCAGCTCTTCTACTCCTTTACCTGTTGGCATTTAGTCTGGAACAGAGTGGTCTGATTGGCTAGAGGATGTTTAGAGGATGAATCTGATTGGCTCATTCTGTTCCTGCCCCCGCAGGCCCGAGCTGTTTGATTGGAGCATTGTGGAGAAGCAGAAGAGTGCCATGGAGAGATTGATCACGCCTTCAGCAAGGCTGAGCAAACCCTGGGCATAGACAGACTGCTGGACGCTGAGGGTAAGATCCCTGACCCCTAACGCAGACCCTGACCCCTAACCCAGACCCTAAACCTGACCCCTAACCCTGACCCATAACCCAGACCCTAATCCTGACCCCTAACGCAGACCCCTAACCCAGACCCTAAACCTGACCTCTAACCCAGACCCTAACCCTGACCCCTAACCCAAACCCTAAACCTGGCTCCTAACCCAGACCCTGGCTCCTAACCCTGACCCCTAACCCAGACCCTGGCCCCTAACCCAGACCCTAAGCCTGACCTCTAACCTTTCAGTAAGGCGGAGCGACCCCCCCTGGGCACAGACTGCTGACGCTGAGAGGAAGAGACTTCTGTATGGAGACAGTTTATAATATAATGTCATCTGAAACCCCTCGGCATCTTCTTACTGCGACATTTAACCAGAAGCCCATATGATGTCCGTATGGGGCCGAATTTACAGTCTTCACTTGGGCTCAAAAGTGAGGAATAGTTACAGTATTATCCTGTGCTGTTGTTTAAGCCAGTGAATCTCACCGCTCGTCACGTCGGCGTGATTTAGGACTTCCAACCCCTTTTAAAACCTTTTACTGCAGTGGGCTAAATCAGGGCCAATCAGACTGTTTCTTGGTCGTCTTAAACAAATCTACTTTGTAACAACAGTATCCACCTCACACACATGGTTATGGGCTTAACAACAGTGTCCACCTCACACACATGGTTATGGGCTTAACAAAAGAAGATACCTGTATCATGTCAGATATAGAGTTGAAATGTCTTCCATTTAGAGTTTTCATCCCAACATTACACTTCATATACATCACAGAAAACTGAAATATAACTTAGCTGTTTGACATAAAAACCCATGATTCCACATGAGGGTGATTTGGTCATTTGACTACAGGAAAGGATACACATTGTATGTTTGGGCTACAGAACATTGGATCATCTAACGGGGGCTGAGTTAGAGCTGTGTTTGTGAGAGAAAAAAGTCTGTTGAGTCAGATTGGATTGAGCTACAAACTATTTAAAGCCTTCTCTGAAGAGCTGAGACTCTCAGGAACACTCACATGTGACATGTTTAGGTCTATGACCTCACAAGCTACAGAAGAGTCGCTAGAAGGTAAGGTTCTTCCACATAGCAGATCATAGGACATAGTGTCTATAATACTGTAAGGGGTTCTTCTACATAGATCATATGAAATCCCAGGACATAGTGTCTCTAATACTGTAACGGGTTCTTCTACATAGATCATAGAAATCCCAGGACATAGTGTCCATAGATCATATGAAATCCCAGGACATAGTGTCTATAATACTGTAAGGGTTCTTCTACATAGATCATATGAAATCCCAGGACATAGTGTCTATAATACTGTAAGGGGTTCTTCTACATAGATCATATGAAATCCCAGGACATAGTGTCTATAATACTGTAAGGGTTCTTCTACATAGATCATATGGAAATCCCAGGACATAGTGTCTATAATACTGTAAGGGGTTCTTCTACATAGATCATAGGAAATCCCAGGACATAGTGTCTATAATACTGTAAGGGGTTCTTCTACATAGATCATAGGAAATCCCAGGACATAGTGTCTATAATACTGTAAGGGGTTCTTCTACATAGATCATATGAAATCCCAGGATCACAGAGTCTATAATACTGTCATACGTTTACATAGTTGCTGTCACAAACTCCACACAGTTTTCACTGACTAGTTGGATATTCATTTCCCAGTGAGCAAACAATTTCTGTACTTGTTTTTGGTTTGGCGGATCTTATTTTTGTATTGGCATTTGTCAATAAAACGCATGAATACAACTGTTTATTTATTTATTTATTTGACTCTTTGCAAACTGGAAACCACATATCCTGAGGCTGCAATCATTGTAGCTGGGGATTCATCTGAAAACAAGACTCCTAAATTGTATCAGCATATCGATTGCGCAACCAGGGCTGGTAAAACCCTGGATCATTGTTATTCTAACTTCCGCGACGCATATAAGGCCCTCCCCGCCCTCCTTTCGGGAAAAGCTGACCACGACTCCATGTTTTTCCTCCCTGCCGACAGACAGAAACTAAAACAAGAAGCTCCCGCACTCAGGTCTGTTCAACGCTGGTCCGACCAATCTGATTCCACGCTACAAGACTGCTTCCATCACGTGGATTAGGATATGTTCTGCATTGCTTCCAACAACAACATTGACGAATACGCTGATTCGGTGAGCGCGTTCATTAGAAAGTGCATTGAGGATGTCGTTCCCATAGCAACGATTAAAACATTCCCAAACCAGAAACCGTGGATTGATGGCAGCATTCGCGTGAAACTGAAAGCGCGAACCACTGCTTTTAATCAGGGCAAGGTGACCGGTAATATGACCGAATACAAACAGTGCAGCTATTCCCTCCGCAAGGCAATCAAACAAGCTAAGCGTCAGTATAGAGACAAAGTAGAGTCACAATTCAACGGCTCAGACACAAGAGGTATGTGGCAGGGTCTACAGTCAATAACGGACTACAAAAGAAAACCAGCCCCGTCACGGATCAGGATGTCTATTCCCAAGAAAGCTAAGGTAACTGTGCTAAATGACTGCCGCCCCGTAGCACTCACTTCCGTAATCATGAAGTGCTTTGAGAGACTAGTCAAGGACCATATCACCTCGACCCTACCTGACCCTACATGACGCAATCTCAACCACACTGCACACTGCCCTAACCCATTTGGACAAGAGGAATACCTATGTAAGAATGCTGTTCATCGACTACAGCTCAGCATTTAACACCATAGTACCCTCCAAACTCGTTATCAAGCTCGAGACCCTGGGTCTCGACCCCGCCCTGTGCAACTGGGTACTGGACTTCCTGACGGGCCGCCCTCAGGTGGTGAGGGTAGGTAACAACATCTCCACCCCACTGATCCTCAACACTGGGGCCCCACAAGGGGGCGTTCTGAGCCCTCTCCTGTACTCCCTGTTCACCGCCGACTGCGTGGCCATGCACGCCTCCAACTCAATCATCAAGTTTGTGGACGATACAACAGTCGTAGGCTTGATTACCAACAACAACGAGACGGCCTACAGGGAGGAGGTGAGGGCCCTCGGAGTGTGGTGTCAGGAAAATAACCTCACACTCAACGTCAACAAAACAAAGGAGATGATTGTGGACTTCAGGAAACAGCAGAGGGAGCACCCCCCTATCCACATCGAGGGGACAGTAGTGGCGAGGGTAGTAAGTTTTAAGTTCCTCGGCGTACACATCACAGACAAACTGAATTGGTCCACCCACACAGACAGCGTCGTGAAGAAGGCGCAGCAGCGCCTCTTCAACCTCAGGAGGCTGAAGAAATTCGGCTTGTCACCAAAAGCACTCACAAACTTCTACAGATGCACAATCGAGAGCATCCTGTCAGGCTGTATCACCGCCTGGTATGGCAACTGCTCCGCCCACAACCGTAAGGCTCTCCAGAGGGTAGTGAGGTCTGCACAACGCATCACCGGGGGCAAACTACCTGCCCTCCAGGACACCTACACCACCCGATGTCACAGGAAGGCCATAAAGATCATCAAGGACATCAACCACCCGAGCCACTGCCTGTTCACCCCGCTATCATCCAGAAGGCGAGGTCAGTACAGGTGCATCAAAGCAGGGACCGAGAGACTGAAAAACAGCTTCTACCTCAAGACCATCAGACTGTTAAACAGCCACCACTAACATTGAGTGGCTGCTGCTAAAACACTGACTCAACTCCAGCCACTTTAATAATGGGAATTGATGGAAATTGATGTAAAATATATCACTAGCCACTTTAAACAATGCTACTTAATATAATGTTTACATACCCTACATTATTCATCTCATATGTATATGTATATACTGTACTCTATATCATCTACTGCATCTTTATGTAATACATGTATCACTAGCCACTTTAACTATGCCACTTTGTTTACATACTCATCTCATATGTATATACTGTACTCTATACCATCTACTGCATCTTGCCTATGCCGCTCTGTACCATCACTCATTCATATATCTTTATGTACATATTCTTTATCCCTTTACACTTGTGTGTATAAGGTAGTAGTTTTGGAATTGTTAGGTTAGATTACTCGTTGGTTATTACTGCATTGTCAGAACTAGAAGCACAAGCATTTCGCTACACTCGCATTAACATCTGCTAACCATGTGTATGTGACAAATACATTTGATTTGATGTGAAATAGTTTTTTGTTCTTCTTGTAGCCCTGGTTGTCCTGAAAATACAATGTTAAAACACTTCATTTTGAGAATAAATATAAGGGCTGGATGTGCAGATCGATGAAAGTCAGATCAATGAGAGGCTGCTTTTTGCTCTGGCCTTGGGACTGGTAGGGTTAATAAACAGCACTGTGTTGGTGTGTAAACAGGCCTAAGCAGGACATGACTGATCATGGTGTTGTTGAGGCATGGTGTTAGGTCCATGGTGTTAGGTCCATGGTGTTAGGTCCATGGTGTTGTTGAGCCATGGTGTTAGGTTCATGGTGATGTTGAGTCATGGTGTTAGGTCCATGGTGTTAGGTCCATGGTGTTAGGTCCATGGTGTTGTTGAGCCATGGTGTTAGGTCCATGGTGTTAGGTCCATGGTGTTAGGTCCATGGTGGTGTTAGGTCCATGGTGTTAGGTCCATGGTGTTAGGTCCGTGGTATTAGGTCCATGGTGTTAGGTCCATGGTGTTAGGTCCATGGTGTTAGGTCCATGGTGTTGTTGACCCATGGTGTTAGGTCCATGGTGGTGTTGAGGCATGGTGTTAGGTCCATGGTGGTGTTGAGGCATGGTGTTAGGTCCATGGTGTTGTTGAGCCATGGTGTTAGGTCCATGGTGTTAGGTCCATGGTGTTAGGTCCATGGAGTTAGGTCCATGGTGTTAGGTCCATGGTGGTGTTGAGGCATGGTGTTAGGTCCATGGTGGTGTTGAGGCATGGTGTTAGGTCCATGGTGGTGTTGAGCCATGGTGTTAGGTCCATGGTGTTAGGTCCATGGTGTTAGGTCCATGGTGGTGTTGAGGTATGGTGTTAGGTCCATGGTGGTGTTGAGGCATGGTGTTAGGTCCATGGTGGTGTTGAGGCATGGTGTTAGGTCCATGGTGGTGTTGAGGCATGGTGTTAGGTCCATGGTGGTGTTGAACTATGGTGTTAGGTCCATGGTGTTAGGTCCATGGTGGTGTTGAGGCATGGTGTTAGGTCCATGGTGTTGTTGAGCCATGGTGTTAGGTCCATGGTGTTAGGTCCATGGTGTTAGGTCCATGGTGTTAGGTCCATGGTGGTGTTGAGGCATGGTGTTAGGTCCATGGTGTTAGGTCCATGGTGTTGAGGTATGGTGTTAGGGCCATGGTGTTGTTGAGCCATGGCGTTAGGTCCATGGTGTTAGGTCCATGGTGGTGTTGAGGCATGGTGTTAGGTCCATGGTGTTAGGTCCATGGTGTTGAGGTATGGTGTTAGGGCCATGGTGTTGTTGAGCCATGGTGTTAGGTCCATGGTGTTAGGTCCATGGTGTTAGGTCCATGGTGGTGTTGAGGCATGGTGTTAGGTCCATGGTACCACAGTATATTGTGCACTGTGGCGTAGTCCCATGGTCCAGTATGGATTAGTATTCAGTGGACAGATTGTCATCTGCCCCGTCCTAATCAATTATGACACTGGTGTCATGCTCTCATTGAGACGTTAAATAGTCCCAATCACAGAGCGCTAACTATACACCAATGGAATATGGTGGAGCAGAATGCTGATTGGCTACGTCCTAGTAGATTCTGGTCACCTTGGCGATGAGAAGAGATAATCTGGGAGATATGAATTGCATTAATAACTGGGTTTATTGAGGATGTTATGATTGGTGATGTCATTGTCATGCCCTGCCCAGTCATGTTATGATTGGTGATGTCATTGTCATGCCCTGCCCATTCATGTTATGATTGGTGATTTTGATGTTATGCCCAGTCATGTTATGATTGGTGATTGTGATGTTATGCCCTACCCAGTCATGTTATGATTGGTGATTGTGATGTTATGCCCTACCCAGTCATGTTATGATTGGTGATTGTGATGCCCTTATTTAAGGGTGGTATGTTTCTGATGTTATGATATAACCACAGCTGTTTGAATAATAACAGGGGGTACATTGCTACTAATGATAGTGCAGTAACATGCTAGCTGTTCCCATAGACTTCCAGTCGTTGAACCAAGGAAGATCCATTTCAAAGAGGCGGAAATATAAATATATATAGATTTAAAATTCCATCATTTTTTGCAACAGTGGCAACTATTTAGTAGCGGAGGGCCACCGCTGCTAGATGAATATAGGGGAAACACTGTCTTCTTATTTCTAGTTGATATAACTGTTGTGGTTGAGTGATACGTCATCCTATATCATCCCACTATAGGAGTGGGAGTTATATCTCCCTCTTATTTCTAGTTGATATAACTGTTGTGGTTGAGTGATACGTCATCCTATATCATCCCACTATAGAGTGGGAGTTATATCTCCCTCTTATTTCTAGTTGATATAACTGTTGTGGTTGAGTGATACGTCATCCTATATCATCCCACTATAGGAGTGGGAGTTATATCTCCTCTTATTTCTAGTTGATATAACTGTTGTGGTTGAGTGATACGTCATCCTATATCATCCCACTATAGGAGTGGGAGTTATATCTCCCTCTTATTTCTAGTTGATATAACTGTTGTGGTTGAGTGATACGTCATCCTATATCATCCCACTATAGGAGTGGGAGTTATATCTCCCTCTTATTTCTAGTTGATATAACTGTTGTGGTTGAGTGATACGTCATCCTATATCATCCCACTATAGGAGTGGGAATTATATCTCCCTCTTATTTCTAGTTGATATAACTGTTGTGGTTGAGTGATACGTCATCCTATATCATCCCACTATAGGAGTGGGAGTTATATCTCCCTCTTATTTCTAGGAATCTAGGTGATATATTTGTCCCATGTGGTCATGTGATATACAGTATGTTGCTTCTGTTAGCTGTGTGAAATATATCAGCCCTCCACCTCCTGCGTGGCTATTTGATATAGCCCGCCCTAGTGGCTTGGTGATATATATTGCCTGGTGGCTCCCAGTGTGTGTGTGTGTGTGTGTGTGTGTGTGTGTGTGTGTGTGTGTGTGATTCATATATATTGCTCTGGTGGCAGTGTGTGTGATATGTGATGCTCTCAATGTGATCTGTCTCTGTCAGTTATTATCAGAGAGACAGATCTGTAGGGTTACAGTCAGGGACACACACTGCCCTCACTACATCATCGTTTGTCCTCAGAGAGAGAGGTAGAGAGAGGTACAGAGAGAGGTACAGAGAGAGGTACAGAGAGAGGTACAGAGAGAGAGAGAGAGAGAGAGAGAGAGAGAGAGAGAGAGAGAGAGAGAGAGAGAGAGAGAGAGAGAGAGAGAGAGAGAGAGAGAGAGAGAGAGAGAGAGAGAGAGAGAGAGAGAGAGAGAGAGAGAGAGAGAGAGAGAGAGAGAGAGAGAGAGAGAGAGAGAGAGAGAGAGAGAGAGAGAGAGAGAGAGAGAGAGAGAGAGAGAGAGAGAGAGAGAGAGAGAGAGAGATCCCACAGTTGACAGTGCATGTCAGAGCAGAAACTACCATAAAGTCCAAGGAACTGTCTGTAGATCTCAGATAGAATGTGATGAGATATACAGTACCAGTCAAAGGTTTGGACACACCTACTTATTGAAAGGTTTTTCTTTATTTTTACTATTTTCTACATTGTAGAATAATAGTGAAGACATCAAAACTATGAAATAACACATATGGAATCACGTAGCAAAAAGGTGTTAAAACAAATATATTTTACATTTTAGATTCTTCAAAGTAGCCACCTTTTGTCTTGATGACAGCTTTGCACACTCTTGGCAAAAAAAGAGAGAGGGAGATAAAGAGAGAGAGAAGAGAGAGAGAGAGAGAGAGAGGTGGTGAGTGTAGGGGCACAGAGAGAGGTGGTGAGTGTAGGGGCACAGAGAGAGGTGGTGAGTGTAGGGGCACAGAGAGAGGTGGTGAGTGTAGGGGCACAGAGAGGTGGTGAGTGTAGGGGCACAGAGAGGTGGTGAGTGTAGGGGCACAGAGAGAGGTGGTGAGTGTAGGGGCACAGAGAGAGGTGGTGAGTGTAGGGGCACAGAGAGAGGTGGTGAGTGTAGGGGCACAGAGAGAGGTGGTGAGGTAGGGGCACAGAGAGGTGGTGAGTGTAGGGGCACAGAGAGAGGTGGTGAGTGTAGGGGCACAGAGAGAGGTGGTGAGTGTAGGGGCACAGAGAGAAAGAGTGAGGGTTGATGAGGCTGAGGGATGTTGTGGTGATGTCTGTCTGTCTGTCTGTCTGATGTCTGTCTGTCTGTCTGTCTGTCTGTCTGTCTGTCTGTCTGTCTGTCTGTCTACTGAACAGACTGAATCAGCACAGAGCCAGTTGGAGCTGCAGCTGAGACCTTCATTAACATGGCTAGCTACCTCACACTCCGATGGGAGACTATAAAGACAACGTGCATCCTAAATAAGGCCCTGGTCTAAAGTAGTGCACTATATAGAGAATAGGGCCCTGGTCTAAAGTAGTGCAATATATAGAGAATAGGGCCCTGGTCTAAAGTAGTGCATATATAGAGAATAGGGCCCTGGTCTAAAGTAGTGCACTATATAGGGAATAGGGCCCTGGTCTAAAGTAGTGCAATATATAGAGAATAGGGCCCTGGTCTAAAGTAGTGCACTATATAGGGAATAGGGCCCTGGTCTAAAGTAGTGCACTATATAGGGAATAGGGTATTAGTTGGGTTATGCCCTAAATGGCACCTTATTCCCTGTGTTGTGCACTACTTTTGACCAGGACCCACATATTGACTCACTCAAAAGTAGTTCACTATATTTGGAGTAAAGCATAATTTCAGACATACCCCTTGTGTGATTCTGCCTCAGCATCAACTAAACTGCACTCTCTCTCCTTCTACCATCCGCTTATCTTCCCTCTGGGCTCAACACACCACCCTGCCATCCATCAGTTTCTATGGTTCCCATTATTCTGGTCTCCAGTTACCTCTGTGTGATGGATTAGGTGAGAGGGGTTGAGTCTTTTCAAAGTACCACTGAAGCCTTTAATTCCAGTGTTTTCAGATAGTGTGGGTGGACTATTTTTTGGCAAAGCGCTCCAGGCGTCTCAAGTGGAAAATAGTTAAACTTTTGTGCAGTAACAGTGCTGGGAAAACAGGCAGTGTGATCGATGACTCTGGCATCAATTACTCTGGTCTTTATTAACTGCTGTGCCATCCATTACAGTGGCTGGTGGATACGGTCTTAATGAAGGCAGATGTGGCTGTAGTCTAGCAGCATGTCAGCCAGCTACAACTCCACACACAGCTCTGTATAGATGAGGCATTGTTTTCTATCGCAATGATGTGTCCCTCTGAACGTCATCATGACTACAGAGGAAGAGAGGATGAGAGGGAAATAGAGAGAGGGAGAAGGAGAGGTAGAGAGAGGGAGTGGTGGAGAGGAGAGGTATTGTAGAGAAGGAGAGAGAGGACGAGGTAGAGAGAGAGGTAGAGAGGAGGAGAGGTATTGTAAAGATGGAGAGAGAGGAGGAGGTAGAGAGAGAGGTAGAGGTGGAGAGAAGAGGTATTGTAGAGAAGGAGAGAGAGGAGGAGGTAGAGAGAGAGGTAGAGGTGGAGAGGAGAGATATTGTAGAGGAAAGAGAGGAGGAGGTAGAGAGGTAGAGAGAGAGGAGAGGAATTGTAGAGATGGAGAGAGAGGAGGAGGTAGAGAGGTAGAGAGGAGAGGAGAGGTATTGTAGAGATGGAGAGAGAGGAGGAGGTAGAGAGGTAGAGAGGAGAGGATAGGTATTGTAGAGATGGAGAGAGAGGAGGTGGAAAGGAGAGGAGAGGTATTGTAGAGAAGGAGAGAGAGTAGGAGGTAGAGAGAGAGATGTAGAGGTGGAGAGAAGAGGTATTGTAGAGAAGGGAGAGAGAGGAGGAGGTAGAGAGAGAGGTAGAGGTGGAGAGGAGAGATATTGTAGAGGAGAGAGAGAGGAGGAGGTAGAGGTAGAGAGAGAGGAGAGGAATTGTAGAGATGGAGAGAGAGGAGAGGAGGTAGAGAGGAGAGGAGAGGTATTGTAGAGATGGAGAGAGAGGAGGAGGTAGAGAGGTAGAGAGGAGAGGAGAGGTATTGTAGAGATGGAGAGACAGGAGGAGGTAGAGAGAGAGGTTGAGAGGATAGGTATTGTAGAGAAGGAGAGAGAGGTGGAGAGGAGAGAGGTAGAGGTGGAGAGAGAGGTATTGTAGAGGAGAGAGAGGAGGAGGTAGAGAGAGAGAGGTAGAGGTATTGTAGAGAAGCAGAGAGAGGAGAGGCATTGTAGAGATGGAGAGAGAGGAGGAGGTAGAGGTGAAGAGGATAGGTATTGTAGAGAAGGAGAGAGAGAGGAGAGGAGATTGTAGAGAGAGGTATTGTAGAGAAGGAGAGAGAAGGAGGTAGAGAGGAGAGGTATTGTAGAGAAGGAGAGAGAGGTGGAGAGGAGATGTATTGTAGAGAAGGAGAGAGGAGGAGGTAGAGAGAGAGGTGGAGAGGAGAGGTATTGTAGAGAAGGAGAGAGGAGGAGGTAGAGAGAGAGGTGGAGAGGAGAGGTATTGTAGAGAAGGAGAGAGAGGAGGTAGAGAGAGAGGTGGAGAGAGAGGTATTGTAGAGAAGGAGAGAGGAGGAGGTAGAGAGAGAGAACGTGGAGAGGAGAGGCCATGTTGTGAGAGAAGGAGAGTCTCATCAGGATGAGATATCAAATGGGTAGCCAGTTAGCAGGTGGAGAGGCAATAAACACAGAGGTATTGTAGAAGGAGAGAGGAGGAGGTAGACAGAGAGAGGTACAGACAGAATACAGAGAGGTATTGTAGAGAAGGAGAGAGAGTTCCATGTCTGTGATACAGACAGAGAGAATACAGAGGGGAAGACAGAGGAAGCAGTGCCATGTCTGTGATGATTGTGTCGATGTGATTGAGTCTCATCAGCAGTAATGAGATATCAAATGGTTCCTGTTCGGCCAGGTTATTAGCAGGCTGAATGAGGCAATAAACACAGAGGTATAAATAGACCAGGGAGCGTCTTATATAGAATACAGACAGGATTCAGACAGACTAGGAGAACAGGAGTAGGAGACAGAATACAGACAGAATACAGACAGAATACAGACAGGATTCAGACAGACTACAGACAGTAGAATACAGACAGAATAGGAGACAGAGAGAGGAGACAGAGAGAGTAGGATACAGAGAGTAGGATAACAGAGAGAGGATAGAGAGACAGGAGAGGAACAGAGACAGGAGACAGAGAGAGAGGAGAACAGACAGAATAGGGAGAGAACTAGAGAGCTAGGAGACAGAGCAGAGAGATGAGACAGAGAGAGTAGGAGACAGAGAGAGTAGGAGACAGAGAGAGTAGGAGAACTAGAGAGCAGGAGAACAGAGAGTAGGAGAGAGAGGGAACTATGTATGTTCAGAGAGTCATATAGATATAGATGACGAGAGTGAGGAGACAGAGAGAGTAGGAGAACTAGAGAGTAGGAGAACTAGAGAGAGAGTAGGAGAGACAGAGAGAGTAGGAGACAGAGAGAGTAGGAGACAGAGAGAGTAGGAGACATAGAGAGTAGGAGACAGAGAGTAGGAGACAGAGAGAGAGAACAGAGAGAGTAGGAGACAGAGAGAGTAGGAGAAGAGAGAGTAGGAGACGAGAGAGTAGGTGACAGAGAGAGTAGGAGACAGAGAGTAGGAGAACTAGAGAGTAGGAGAGAGAGTAGGAGAACTAGAGAGAGTAGGAGGGAACTAGAGAGTAGGAGACAGAGAGAGGGAGACAGAGAGTAGGAGACAGAGAGAGGAGACAGAGAGAGTAGGAGAAAGAGAGAGTAGGAGACAGAGAGAGGAGAAAAGAGAGAGTAGGAGACAGAGAGAGTAGGAGAAAGAGAGAGTAGGAGAGAGAGAGAGTAGGAGAAGAGAGAGTAGGAGACAGAGAGAGTGGCAGAAGAGAGAGTAGGAGACAGAGAGAGAGGAGACAGAGAGAGTAGGGAGAAAGAGAGAGTAGGAGACAGAGTGAGTAGGAGAAAGAGAGAGTAGGAGACAGAGAGAGTAGGAGAAAAGAGAGTAGGAGACAGAGAGAGTAGGAGACAGAGAGAGTAGGAGAAAAGAGAGAGTAGGAGACAGAGAGAGAGTAGAGAAAGAGAGTGGAGAGACAGACAGAGAGTAGGAGACAGAGAGAGTAGGAGACAGAGCGAGTAGGAGAAAGAGAGAGTAGGAGAAAGAAAGAGAGAGTAGGAGACAGAGAGAGTAGGAGACAGAGAGAGTAGGAGACAGAGAGAGTAGGAGACAGAGAGAGTAGGAGAAAGAGAGTAGGAGACAGAGAGAGTAGCAGACAGAGAGAGTAGGAGACAGAGAGAGTAGGAGACAGAGAGAGTAGAGACAGAGAGTAGGAGAGTAGTAGAAAGAGAGAGTAGGAGACAGAGAGAGTAGGAGAAATAATGAAAGTAGAGCAGAATTAGGCCGATAACCATTAATGATCAAAATACAGAAAATAGCTGTTAAATTCTACAACCACCTAAAAGGAAGCGATTCCCAAACCTTCCATAATAAAGCCATCACATACAGAGAGATGAACCTGGAGAAGAGTTCCCTAAGCAAGCTGGTCCTGGGGCTCTGTTCACAAACACGAACAGACCCCACAGAGTCCCAGGACAGCAACACAATTAGACCCAACCAAATCATGAGAAAACAAAAAGATAATTACTTGACACATTGGAAAGAATTAACAAAAAACAGAGCAAACTAGAATGCTATTTGGCCCTACACAGAGAGTACACAGTGGCAGAATGCCTGACCACTGTGACTGACCCAAACTTAAGGAAAGCTTTGACTATGTACAGACTCAGTGAGCATAGCCTTGCTATTGAGAAAGGCCGCCGTAGGCAGACATGGCTCTCAAGAGAAGACAGGCTATGTGCTCACAGCCCACAAAATGAGGTAGAAACTGAGCTGCACTTCCTAACCTCCTGCCCAATGTATGACCATATTAGAGAGACATATTTCCCTCAGATTACACAGATCCACAAAGAATTCGAAAACAAATCCAATTTTGATAAACTCCCATATCTACTGGGTGAAATATCACAGTGTGACATCACAGCAGCAAGATGTGTGACCTGTTGCCACAAGAAAAGGGCAACCAGTGAAGAACACG
>NC_088218.1:5234284-5236784 GCF_036934945.1 Oncorhynchus masou masou | reverse complement strand
GCCCTTGGGCCTTCCAGGGCATCTGGAGTGAAGGGTCTTGGGCCTCCCAGGGCCTCTTGTCTAAAGCAGTGCACTAATAGGGTCCCATTTGGGACGTAATCCGCATGTCTGTGATGTCACTGCTGTCATCTCATATCCCTGGTATAGTGTTGTTATCCAACACCCTCCATCCCAGTTCACACAGGTTCAGCTGTTATAGACAAGGTCTTTCAGTAGTGTAGCTGTAGTGGAAATATACCCAGTGAGCAAAACATTTAATGATAAATGTTATCTTAACTCCTTTAATTGCTATCTTTCTGTGTCACTGTTCTATTGATGTGGGACTATAAATTGTGATAATGATTGATGGATATGTGGCGGAGAGAGAGAGAGAGATAGAGGGAGGGAGAGAGAGAGGGAGAGAGAGAGGGAGAGAGAGAGAGGGAGAGAGAGAGAGGGAGAGAGAGAGAGAGGGAGAGAGAGGGAGAGTGAGAGAGAGACGGAGAGGGGGGAGAGAGAAAGAGAGAGACGGAGAGGGGGAGAGAGAAAGAGAGAGAGAAGGAGAGGGGGAGAGAGTAAGAGACGAGAGAGACGGAGAGGGGGGGGGAGAGGGAAAGGGGGGAGAGAGAAAGAGACCGAGAGGGAAAGAGAGAGTGAATGTCAGAGAGAGCGGAAGAAAGAGAGAGAGAGGGAAAGTGAGAAGGAGAGAAAGAGTGAGAGAATGAGAGAGAGATGAGAGAGAGGGAAATGAGTCTCGCTGTCTGGAAGACGTCATTATCCACTTCATTTATCATCATTAACACCAACTGCCAGGACTATCTCTCCCACTCTGATGCAGACAGACAGGACTATCTCTCCCACTCTGATGCAGACAGACGGGACTATCTCTCCCACTCTGATGCAGACAGACAGGACTATCTCTCCCACTCTGATGCAGACAGACGGGACTATCTCTCCCACTCTGATGCAGACAGACAGGACTATCTCTCCCACTCTGATGCAGACAGACAGGACTATCTCTCCCACTCTGATGCAGACAGACAGGACTACCTCTCCCACTCTGATGCAGACAGACAGGACTATCTCTCCCACTCTGATGCAGACAGACAGGACTATCTCTCCCACTCTGATGCAGACAGACAGGACTATCTCTCCCACTCTGATGCAGACAGACAGGACTCTCTCTCTCCACTCTGATGCAGACAGACAGGACTATCTCTCCCACTCTGATGCAGACAGACAGGACTATCTCTCCCACTCTGATGCAGACAGACAGGACTATCTCTCCCACTCTGATGCAGACAGACGGGACTATCTCTCCCATTCTGATGCAGACAGACAGGACTATCTCTCCCACTCTGATGCAGACAGACAGGACTATCTCTCCCACTCTGATGCAGACAGACAGGACTATCTCTCCCACTCTGATGCAGACAGACAGGACTATCTCTCCCACTCTGATGCAGACAGACAGGACTATCTCTCCCACTCTGATGCAGACAGACAGGACTATCTCTCCCACTCTGATGCAGACAGACAGGGAGACAGACAGACAGCAGACAGGACTATCTCTCCCACTCTGATGCAGACAGACAGGACTATCTCTCCCACTCTGATGCAGACAGACAGGACTATCTCTCCCACTCTGATGCAGACAGACAGGACTATCTCTCCCACTCTGATGCAGACAGACAGGACTATCTCTCCCACTCTGATGCAGACAGACAGGGAGACAGACAGACAGCAGACAGGACTATCTCTCCCACTCTGATGCAGACAGACAGGACTATCTCTCCCACTCTGATGTAGACAGACAGGACTATCTCTCCCACTCTGATGCAGACTGCCAGGACTATCTCTCCCACACTGATCAAATCAAATCAAATGTATTTATAAAGCCCTTCGTACATCAGCTGATATCTCAAAGTGCTGTACAGAAACCCAGCCTAAAACCCCAAACAGCAAGCAATGCAGGTGTTGAAGCACGGTGGCTAGGAAAAACTCCCTAGAAAGGCCAGAACCTAGGAAGAAACCTAGAGAGGAACCAGGCTACGTGGGGTGGCCAGTCCTCTTCTGGCTGTGCCGGGTGGAGATTATAACAGAACATGGCCAAGATGTTCAAATGTTCATAAATGACCAGCATGGTCAAATAATAATAATCACAGGCAGAACAGTTGAAACTGGAGCAGTAGCATGGCCAGGTGAACTGGGGACAGCAAGGAGTCATCATGCCAGGTAGTCCTGATGCATGGTCCTAGGGCTCAGGTCCTCCGAGAGAGAGAGAGAAAGAGAGAATTAGAGAGGGCATACTTAAATTCACACAGGACACCGGATAAGACAGGACAGTACAGATATAACAAACTGACCCGGGCCTCCCCACAAACTACTGCAGCATAAATACTAGAGGCTGAGACAAGGGGTCAGGAGACACTGTGGCCCCATCCGATGATACCCCCGAACAGGGCCAAACAGGAAGGATATAACTCCACCCACTGATGCAGACAGACAGGACTATCTCTCC